>NC_057919.1:25803354-25978520 GCF_018873765.1 Telopea speciosissima | reverse complement strand
CAATGGTGACTCTCTCTATCCTCCAACTTCTCAAGGGCACTTCGAATTCTACTTGGGATAGACTTATTTTGAAAGATATTCTCACTTATGGAAAGTTGAAAAATCAAAGATGCTTTGATTTTATTGCTTGGAGAAGATATCTACAAAGAAAATGAAGCACTTGTTAGAATTGGAAGTTTACTTTTCTAGAAATAGAAGGTCTATGTAAACAATCTTCTCTTCTTCTTCTTTCTATTTTTTTCTTTTTTCTTAGGATTCAAGGCATTGAAAAAGAGGAAGGAGAAGAGAATATTCTCTTTTCTTAGGGAATATTTCTCCTACACTTCCCTCTTCTCCCTTCTCTTCTCTTCCCCCTATAAATACCCCTTGCCCTTTGGGTTGTAAGAAGTTAGTTTTTTAGTTCAGTTCTTAGTTAGTTTCTAGTTCAATTTTAATTCAGTTTTTTAGTGTAATTTTTAGCTCATTCACTTAGTAAAATTTCTTCTCTTCTTCTCCTTCTAATTTGTGATTTTTGGCTTTTCTAAGTTCTGGTTTGCTTTTATAATTTTTAGTTAATGCTTATAATAGGTTTAGTTTATGCTTTAATTTCAATTTAAGTCTTCAATTGGGTTGTAATTTCTTAATTCTAGTTTAGGTTTTAAGCCTTCTAGTCTAAGTTCTTAAGTTGATGACAAGACTTGAAGATTTAGAAGAGGAGGCCATGGTAAGTTTATGCAAGTATTCAAGCTTTTCATTTACATTCATGCAAGCACATCCAGGTTTTACTATCTAAACTCTCAATCTCATTCTCCATCTCCTCTATCTCTCTCTATCTTCTTCTTCTTCCCCCTCTATTTCTTTTATTTTAATTTTATATGGTTGTGGTTTATGGATGCATTTTTATTCCCTTATTTCTTTTTATGTGGTTAGTATGTGTGGCTGCATTTTTATTCCTTTCAATTCGCTTTAGTTTGATAGGTTAGATGCTCATGTGTTAGGACGCCGATTTAATCCCTTAATTTTGTTAGATGCTTATGAGTTAGGATGCATTGATTTTCGTTAGTTTAATTAGTTTAATTTAACACTTTAATTTGGTTTATTTTGCATTACTTTTAAGTTAGTTAAATAGAGTGGCGTATATCTCCTCGTGTTCGACCCGTAGCTACGATTGACCCGTACGCTTGCGGTTTTATTTTAACTCAAATAAGTTTTTGGCGCCGTTGCCGGGGAGATTATTGACCACTTTATTTTTTTGATTTTTAAGTAATTCGAAGTGCTTTAGTTTCTTCTCTTTCTCCTCTTTCTTTTAAAAAAAAAAAAAAAGTTTTTGAAAACCTCTTCTTGTTACTCTTCTATTTCAAATAGTGTGCACCCAATCTAAAGTCCTTCATATGCCCAAACCCAGCCAATCTTGGTGCCCCTTGATTCTTTGGGTGGTTTGGATTGGCATGTGACTTATCTTTGGAGGTGACCACTCTTGATAACAGGAAAGCAACATAGTGAGAGTTTTGGAAACATAAACGTATAGTAGTCCTCCACCCTACATCAGAATCCATTTGGAGTCGTCCGTAGGTGGCTCGTGAAGACTATACGGGTTCCCTTCTTTGTCAACCTATATGGCAACCTTACAGCTTTGGAACCATTGTTTCGATTTCTGAGGGATAGATGCATTATCTACCTTGGGCTCCCTCTTGTTTTTAGTATTTTTTTTTTCTAGTATTTTATTTTTCTTGAAAATTTTTTTTTATGGGAGACCTCAATTTGGGATAGGTGGTTAATTTAGAATAATGGGAGATACACTTCCATATAAGACTTTGGGGGAAAGATGGACCTATGCTAAGGCAACCATGATTTTGGAGGAAATGTTTAAACAGGTTAGGGAAGCCAAAAGTAGTGAGATAGAGAATAATTTTGCACCACCCCAATACAATTTTTCTCCCCAACCCAACTATGGGCTTTCGGGAAATTTTGATTGGTCACTTCCCTAGGCAATCCATGTTATGGAAGGATGCCCTAATCTTTATGGGGGTAGCTATGGTGATGAGAATGTGAGTCCTCAATTTCAATACAATTCTTTTGGCACTTACAATCAGGGGTGGAGTGATCATCCCGATTTTTTGTGGGATCAATGGAATAACCAAGTTGGACCACCCAATTTCCAATATCATGGTCAGTTTGATCCTCCAATGCCTAACCCTCCATTAAATCTCAATGGGCCACCTGTCCTTAAACCATATCACCAACCCCTTGAGTTTCAAAACATGGGTGAGGAGGCCAGACTGAATGAGCTTGAGAAATACATAAACCTTCTCACAACAAACCAAAATACCATGGAGAAGCAACTCTCTCAACTGATAACCATGGTGCAAGAGGAGGAAACTGGTACATTACCTAGTCAGCCTGAACCGCCCCATCCCCAGTTTAATGATATTGAAAGTCCACCACCCCAGTTTGAGGTTAATGAGCGTCATTCCCAACAAGCTGCTTTTCATGATGATTTATTTGTTGAGATTGAGTCTCCTCAAGATATTAGTGAAGCGAGGTTTGATGAGCTACCTGGGGAAGTCCACCTTTTGCCTGAAATTTCTGATTTTAGTGAGCCTAGTGAATTTATTGATTTAGAATCAAATTTTCATGATAACATAGAAAGCCAGGAAATTCGATCTCCCCCTCTCTCTTTGGAAAACTTAGATAATTGTCATTTTGAGGATTCCATTGTCTCACATGTTGATTTGTCCAAACCTCCTAGGTTTGACGATTTTATTGAGGAGGACAATGTTAGTCATAATGCCTTTCAAGCATATTTTCATGATCTTTATTTGGCAAACCAAGTTATGCAAAGAGCGGATAGTTGTATTGCTAGGATTGATTTGAGTAAGCCTCCAATTTTTTATGATTATTTAGATGAGGTTATTCATAATCCTTTTTATGCTTATTGTGATCCATTTTTGATTGGTTTTTCAAAGAATGATAGGTGTTCTACATTGCAAATGGGAGAGAAGGGAAGAATTTATGGCCTGAGTTTTAATGCATTCATTTTCCACTGTCCCATGAGGATAGATTTTTCTATTGGATATTTCTCAGTTGTGCTTAACTTCCATATTATTTCTCGCTTTACTAAAATTCATGGTCGAGTGTTTTCTGGGTTTGAACCTATTTCTCCATTTACTGGTCATGGATTGAGATTTCTGTTGCTGCTCCTAGCACTTTTTGTAGAGCTCATGACTCTTCATGATCCTCTTTGTTGATTATATCCGGTAAACCCCTTCATCTCCTCCCTTGTCCTTATTCTTTCTTTTATGCATGCATTGAGGACACTGCATGAATTAAGTGTGGGGGGGGATGTTGGGCTTAATTGGTGAATTTTGATTGTGACAATAGTTTGGTTTTGTGCATATATCTCTTTGATTGCAAAGCGAGAAAAAGAGGGAATTAGGTGTCCTAGCATGCGAAATAATAAAAAAATTCCTTTTCAAGGATGGTAATTGGTTTGTATCCGGTGAGAGGGATTGAATTGAAAAATATGAGCGTTATTTCATTTGATGGTTAGATTCCTCTATGTGTTTTATGGACCCTTTGATCTTTTGGCTAGTAGTTGAGACCAATTTGTTTATGGCAAGGCAAGGCATGAAAGTGGAAGTGAATGAAAAAAAAAAAAAAAAAAAAAAAAGCAAGGAACAGAAAAGAAAGTGGAATTCCTTGGGACTAGACAGGGCACTGTGCCTCATGAAGCAGGGTGACTTGATCGAAATTCCTTGGAAATAAACTAAAAAAAAAAAAAAAAACTCTTGCATCAATGTCTCAATGTCTTATGGATATATGCAAAAAGCGAAGCTACCAAGTATTTGGGTGTCTGGTGTATGCTCCACCATGGCATTCAGAGAACAGTAGTGGAGTAGAAATAGAGTTTGTGGTTGAGAAAGAAAAAAAACTTTTGCCTTAATGCCTGGAAAAAAAAAAGTATGGTCAACAATACTCAATGCCTAAGTCTTTGGTTCCATCGATGCTATGGGGGGTTTACTTGAAGGTGAGTAGTGTTCAGAAAATATGAGGAGATCCCTTGAACTTGATGCATACTTGTTACTTGAATTGATGTGGGGTGATAAAATTCAAGTGTGGGGGAACCTTTGGCTCCTTGATCTTTAGTTGAACTCTTTTTGGGATTATGTACACTGTCCTACTTATGCTATGATTAAAATTTGCAGCATTCATTTACAATTGAATTTTGGATGTATATTCACTGCAAACACCCACGAGACACAACTCGTCCACTAGGGGTAACCTAGAGGTTCAAAGGCTTGTTGCACATGCTAAGTGCAATCGTGATTCCTACGAAAGTGAGTTAGGATTTTCTGCATTCTAGATTAGTTTTTCTTTTGCTTTACTTGAGGACAAGTAACGTTCAAGTGTGGGGGAATCTGATGAGCACATTTATGTGTGAAATCTTAGGGCATAAAGCATACATTTTACCATATTGGACAGAGTTACTCGGTGCTTTCTTATGCTTTTCAGGTTTTAGGTGAATTCTTGTGAAAATGGAGGAGATGATGCTAAGGAAATGTTTTTAAGGTGTTTAAAGGTGTTAATGGCTTGGATCCGGAGCCCATCGAGTCAGCTTCGCAACGGTTTAAACGGCACATGATTCCGAGTTGAAACGAAGAAGTTACGGCCGTTTCCGTAACGAAGCACGAAAATGGTCTATAGGGGTTTATTTGTAATTATTGATAGTCGGTTGGGGACAAAGTGAAGCGAAAGTTCAGATTGCAGGGGCCTTAACAGAATTATTAGAAGTTACATTTCTTGTACCCGAAAGATTCCATTTGGAGGGCTCTGGACAGTCCAACTTCAACTTGAGATATCTTGGGCTCCCGAACTCCAAATTGGACAAAATTTGGGTCTATTTTGGGTGATTTTTTCGCAAGGAACACAATGGTGAGGCCTATATAAGCACCCCATGCTCCACGTTTCCTGAAGGACAGAATGGGTATTTTATTTATTCTTGAAGGAATCCTAGTCATCACCCTTACTCTCTCTATCCTCCAACTTCTCAAGGGCACTTCTGGAATTCTACTTGGGATAGACTTATTTTGAAAGATATTCTCACCTATGGAAAGTTGAAAAATCAAAGATGCTTTGATTTTATTGCTTGGAGAAGATATCTACAAAGAAAATGAAGCACTTGTTAGAATTGGAAGTTTACTTTTCTAGAAATAGAAGGTCTATGTAAACAATCTTCTCTTCTTCTTCTTTCTATTTTTTTCTTTTTTCTTAGGATTCAAGGCATTAGGAGAAGAGAATATTCTCTTTTCTTAGGGAATATTTCTCCTACACTTCCCTCTTCTCCCTTTTCTTCTCTTCCCCCTATAAATACCCCTTGCCCTTTGGGTTGTAAGAAGTTAGTTTTTTAGTTCAGTTCTTAGTTAGTTTCTAGTTCAATTTTAATTCAGTTTTTTAGTGTAATTTTTATCTCATTCACTTAGTGAAATTTCTTCTCTTCTTCTCCTTCTAATTTGTGATTTTTGGCTTTTCTAAGTTCTGGTTTGCTTTTATAATTTTTAGTTAATGCTTATAATAGGTTTAGTTTATGCTTTAATTTCAATTTAAGTCTTCAATTGGGTTGTAATTGCTTAATTCTAGTTTAGGTTTTAAGCCTTCTAGTCTAAGTTCTTAAGTTGATGACAAGACTTGAAGATTTAGAAGAGAAGGCCATGGTAAGTTTATGCAAGTATTCAAGCTTTTCATTTACATTCATGCAAGCACATCCAGGTTTTACTATCTAAACTCTCAATCTCATTCTCCATCTCCTCTATCTCTCTCTATCTTCTTCTTCTTTCCCCTCTATTTCTTTTATTTTAATTTTATATGGTTGTGGTTTATGGATGCATTTTTATTCCCTTATTTCTTTTTATGTGGTTAGTATGTGTGGCTGCATTTTTATTCCTTTTAATTCGCTTTAGTTTGATAGGTTAGATGCTCATGTGTTAGGACGTCGATTTAATCCCTTAATTTTGTTAGATGCTTATGAGTTAGGATGCATTGATTTTCGTTAGTTTAATTAGTTTAATTTAACACTTTAATTTGGTTCATTTTGCATTACTTTTAAGTTAGTTAAATAGAGTGGCGTATATCTCCTCGTGTTCGACCCGTAGCTACTATTGACCCGTACGCTTGCGGTTTTATTTTAACTCAAACAACTCTCCACTTGGTGTTCCATATGACTTTCTGACAAGCGATCCTCCGTAGGATCCATGTTGTTCACAAGTGATATCTCAGCCAATGAATTGGAGGAATGAGAAAAGGACAGAGAGCTTGAGAAGAATGATGGACTGGCTTGAGTCAGCCTTCCATCGCGTCGGATCCAGATGGGCAAGAACGAAATTGTGCTTCTACGAGAGAAAGAAAATCCTAGTTTAGATACTAAGAATGAAAAGTGTTCAGAAACAAAATAATTAAGGGCGATTTTTTTTCTTTTTTTATATTTTTGTATTACTTTTTTTTTATTCATTTTTTTTTTGGCTCAAGTAATCGATGTCATTATCAAAACCTTCGGTATCATCGACGTTCCTTCAAAACGTATTTCGAATGCCATCGTCGCCCAAACATTTACAAATAAGGTCAAACAAACAAAGAAGAAAGCCTAATTGCAGGTTCCTGATGATTATATCTTGAATTAGTATGAGGTGCCCCATCTTTGAGGGACATGTAGGATTCCATCATACGGGAGTGGACTCTCGTCCTTCTTCGAGGGACTATCGCGGGACCATGGAATTCTCTACTTTGGACGGCATCTCATATTAAAGTCAGATTAATCATCAGGTGACCTTAAATTCAGGAATTCTCCGAGCTAACAAAGGTTGGTTTGTGTCGTATCCTAATCGTATATGGTCTATTTCCCTATATGATGCATGCAATGCGTAGGCTAATAGGACAAAAAAGGTCACCCTTGACAGAACCGATATACCTATCGCTCGTGGTCGTGAATTGTGAGTACGTGGTTCTTTTAATATACCTAGAGAGTAGGTCACACAATCTCAGAATAATCGTGCTAGTGTCTTTTTTGGGTGGCTAAAGCACCCCACAGCGAACTAGTAATTACCCTCGCTGGTGATTCTAAACTTGTTTAGTAAATATCAAAGGCTGTGGCTTCGCCGCGAATTACCCATGACTACTCATGGGGTCCAATGACTAACCACGGGGTAAATGTGTTCCCGTGTTGTGTGTGTGTGCATGAAAGTGGCACAGGAAGCGGCTATCATTCTATCTCAGAGTACTTAGTATGACGTACCTCACCTCTCCAGGGGTAAAGGTACGACAGAGAGTACCCTCGTCTTTTGATTTCACTTCGAGTACTATGCATGATGTAGTTAGTGCACAGAAAAGTTAGCCACACAGGTTTTCATACAAAATTAGAGAGAATATTCTTGCATTTATTGGTAGCATCTATTTAGAAAGCTTGACCTCAAGTGGATGTTTATCCACTACTTCCCCAGCAGAGTCGCCAGTGTAAGTACCGCGGTCCCCGCTTGTGGTCAGGGTTTCCTCGCCACTTGGTGTCGACACATTATCAATCAAAGATTATGGGGGTATCATATTGACACATCATTATGGGGTAGGGATCATGCTTCAAAAATGATAAAACAATCAGTCGCCACCTAAGATTAGGGCCTAGGACCCAATGGGTGTAGCCCTATCTGTTATGAACAGAAATGGGCTACACGATTCCAGACGGTCTGGTCAGAGATTCGGGTAAGGGGTCAGGTTATAAGCATGGGAAGGTGTTAGGCACCCATCTTGCCCGGTGAAAACCGATCTTTCCATTATAGATGCTGGAATGACAAATATTCTCTCTCTTTGGCAATGAAATTACATAATGAACGCTATACAGGTATTTACAATATATACGTTAAAACGGTAAAACTACTAAAAATTACATTGTAATAATGGAAATGCGACGAGTATACCTCTGTGTAAGTATACTTTGGATCCCGATGATCCCCTGGCTCAGGGGGAGACGGATGAATGGACCGACACCGGCTTCTTTCAACAGGGTAATGGCTCTTTTGGGTGACTTTTCATTATCTCTATACGGACAGGATAATGGCTGTAGAGGGAATCTTTGTTATCCGTACACTGACGGGATAACAACTTGGAGGGATGAAAGATCGCTCTTCACTCAAGCGGGTAATCGACGGATCTACCCATACTTGCCGGATCTCGTTCCAACGGAGGCTCAAATCAGGGCAACAAAGGGGTGTTTCTCACGTTAGGAGGGTCTCCCAGCCCGAAAATCCATGAAAAACAAGGGAGGGGGACCCTCCTATTTATAGGGGGGAGTGTCCCACAAGCTGGGCCAAATAAGTCCTCCACGGCGTCGTGGATGACGTCAGCAGGCTGAAGTCACACCCCTTTACAGCGACGTGGAAAAAGTACAGTGGTGTCGTGGTGGATCCCCACGGTGACGTGGGAGTGTCCACTGCGCCGTGGGGGCGCAGTGCCAATTTTCCTTTATTTTGGGCCTTAAATGGGCTCCTCTAGTATTGGGGTTCTGTCTGGGCCTGTGGGCTTTCTTGTCAGGGCTTTTCTAGGGGTAGTGGTGCGGTCTCGTTCATCTATGTCCCTTTTGTCATCATTGCCAAGGGGGTGACAAAATTCAATGTCTACAGATTTGCTTTGTTTTGCATCTTGGAACTTAGCTTTTGGCTTCTTTTTTTTTTTTTGTATTTTCTCTAAGTGAATTATTCATTTGAAAGCAATGGTCAAGCATCCATTACTTGGACAACAAACAAAAATATTAAATTAGCTTGACAAAAAGCCTCAACAATGTAAATAATATTCTCTTACATATATATGAGGGATTAAAGTTTTGATAGTTGCTAAAAGCTAAGAAAAGCAAGGTTAATCTAACATCCACCATGGTATAAATAACAGAGATTATTGACATTTATATTATCTTACATGTGGTGGTATGCGAGGGCAGGCCTTGGTACAACGATAAAGATTGCTCCATTGTGACCAAGTGGTTACGAGTTCGAGTCTAGAAACAATCTCTATGCAAAAACAGGGGTAAGGTTGCTTGCATTATGACCCGCCCCATACCCATATGGATGGATCCATGTAATTTGATGGCCACAGCCATTTCTCTAGAGCGGAATCAGCCTAATTGACCAAAAAGATTCAAGTTTTTTAGCTGATTTTTTGTAGACATTTTAAGTTAAAATTTTACAAATGAGATGGATATGGGTTCCTCCTCTATTACACCAATCCGCCCATGTATCACCACATAATGGGTCGATCACGAATATTTTTTTCACTTTCACTAGCAACAACTCAACTCTTATCCCAACTAAATGGCCAGTGTCGGTTACATATATAGATCCTTAGCCGTCAATAAGCTTTGTTCGAGGTCATACTTGATACAAGACCGAAGCTATACATGTCTTTTCTCACCACTTCTTCTAGAGTCATTTTAGATCTATCCTTATCTCTTTTAGCTCCTTCAATCAAAATCAAATAACTTTTCTATATTGGAGCATCCAATGATCTCTGTTAAATATAGTCACACCACGTCAAAGAATTTCTCATAATTTATCATGTGTCAGAGTTATTCTTATATCAATTATAATATGATCATTCTTTACTTCATCTTTCCTAATAATCGTGAATGTTAAGTTCTTTAAAAGATGCAAACTAGTGGACAAAATCATTTAATCATATTCTTTTTTGGTTTTTGTTGTCTCATAATCTTTTAAAGTGGGACCCATTAATCCTATCCATCCTAGTCCTCCAAACATGAGATATTGGGGGAGCTATTGTGGCATGTGGACATACTACATTGATGGTCCTTAAATAGAAAAGGCATTATCATATAACTCAAAAGCAGACTGTGCTGATAAGAGAAAGGCAGGGAGAGGGCAGTGAATGGGTACAGATCAGTAAACCAATAAAGAAAACATAGTTGCATGGGAAGACATAAGAGACATAGACATAAACCCTAGTGATGGGTGTGCCATGCATTATTGGTGACAAATCCCATCCCACTATTAAAACGTTTCTAAATCATATCCCACCCTTTTTATCTTCTTCTCTTTCTATTTGTATTTATTCATCTCAGAAAGTTTACCATACCATGTAGTCTACTCTTAAGTGGGACCATCCAGTTAGTACATGTGACACGTGTGTTTGTGATCTATCAAGAAGAACCCTTTAGCATTTCAAGTCTTTAAGGCAATTAGTGGTTCATGTCTGGAATCATTTGCATAGTTTTTCTTTGGTGGGTGTGTTGTGGGGTTGGGGGTGGGGGGGACAAGATTTTCATTTTTTTAATGGTCAAGCCTTTTTATTTTGGTAAAGTAATGGTCAAGCTTAAGCCCATACTCGAATGGAATCAATATATGAATGATTCGTGGAAAGCATTACCAAATCAAGAGGGAAAAAGTTGTAGTGGAATGGGTTTATTGGTCGGCCACTGCTTGGATGGACTGTAGATAAGGTTCACAACTTAGCAAAGCCCATGACCCTCTGAGCCCACTTAAAATTGGTTTAATCTTACCCACCTTAAGTTGGGCCAACTTCTATTTTGGTAAGCCCATTAGTCCAATAATTGAATGGGCTGGACTCAAATAGCGGACTAATACCCTTATGGTTTGCATACTCCTTTAACGTAGAGCACTTATACACTGCATTGTATGGTTCTTAATTGTAGAAAATGAAGGCTATAACAATGCAGAAAAGAATGGAAATCGTAAACAATCACATAGTGCAGACAAGGATTTACGTGGTTCAACAAATCTATCTATGTCCACGATGAGATGAGATCTGTTTCACTATCAATGGAGAATAGGTTACAGTCGCTCATCCTCACACCCCTCTCAGATTGCATTATAGAGAAAGAACCCTCACTATAAATTTATAACGAAACTCTGAACAGGGATTTTAGCAAAGTAACTATGTAATCCTTAAAAAAAATTCTCAAAGGCTACAACCCCAAAACCCCCACATGGACCTGCTAATTTGTTGAGGCCCATCAGTATAGTACATTAATGTGAAAGGTGGGCCAATTCCTCTGACCCTTCGAAATCAACTGAGAAATCCAAGCGATGGAGTAAAAGACATAACAACTATAAAAGGTAGTCAAATAAATAAATATATATATATATATATATTATCAAAATGGTGGAAATTTGTTTGGAAACTTAACCTGCATCCTCAATTTAAAATTTTCTTTTGGCGTCTCTTGAATGCAGAACTCCCTGTTAGGGCTTCTATTTCGAAATGGCTCCCATTCAACCCTTCATGTGTTTTCTGTGGTAATTTTGATGAATCGATTTGGCATTTATTCCTATCATGTGATTGGTCTAAGCGTATATGGGTTTCTACAGATCAGTCCTATTATGAATCCATACTGAAATCCTACTCCATTTTGTGTATTACCTACAAATATTTTCTACTAACACCATGGTACATATGACTGGTTTAATGGTCGCAGGCATCTATGAACCTGAACTTAATTTAGCCAAGTGGACCTTTAACCTTCTGATAGATGGACAAAGTTTTGTAAAAGATGCAGGTAGCGTCAAAGTGCAGGATCCAAAGGAACCGGAACCCTTCGGTCTCCTTCAAGACTGGGATAAAGCAAGAGAGGAAAGCATTTCCATCCAACATATTTGGCTCTGCAACAAGGAGCTTTTTTCTCTTTTTAGCTACCCTAACTCGTATACTATCCCATGGAATCTCATACCTCTTGTCTTTACCCTAGCTGAAAATTCTAACAACTTTAAGAATATTACTTTCCACCTCTGTAAGGACATGGCAATTCACAATGCCTCCTACCTGTTCTCTTCTTTCTAGTTTATATATATATATATATATATATAATATCAACTCATTTATTAGTTTTCACCTGGTTTAGTTAAACAATCAGAGTACAACTATATGATTGAAAATGAAAATAAAATTAGAAAAGCTTACCCAATTGTCTAACATCAGAGTAACAGAGACATTGAAGTCTTGGCACACTCGATAGACCTAGGTTCTCGTAGCAGTGCCGCTTTTGCCAAGTGCAGGTGGTAAGGTTGGCAGCACAAAAATTCCTGTTGAGGGTTGATGTCTTGGATCATGTGGATTGGGTTGTGGAGTTGCCTCCAAAGGGATATTAAAAGTTCGTAGAGGGTAATTTTTTGGGTGTTCATGGGGTAAGTTCAGAAATTGTCTCTTCTTTTGTTCTCCTTTTAAATTGGTAGTGATGGGGTTGTTTGGAAATTATTTGAATATAGAGAGGTGTGAAGAAGAGAGCTTGTAAATCTTTCTCGATTACTAGTAAAAAGGCTGTATGTTCTCATTTCATTGTGGACGTAGGCACCTTGCTGAGCTACGTATATCCTTGCATTATGATTGTTTAATTGCTTTTTATTTATATTATGTTGTATTTTATGCATCGTAAATAGATTTCAGTTTCTACAAATTCCAAGATGTTGATAACTAAAACCATGTAAAATAGGAAGCATTTCTAAATGCTTCATCAAGCAGTATGACGAACTCAATGCATTAGAGTTAAGAACACAAATGATGGTAAAGGTAGGACCAAGGATATAACAACAACATCATACAAGGACTCCATCATTGGAACTTGAAGTCTGTTGTTTGTCATTTGTAGTTTCCATGGATTTCCCTCGGCTCTTCATAATCCTTCATACTTCTATAAATGCTATAAAGTGCCCAACATTCTAATAGTATATGGGGAGAATGAAAATGACAACCGTGGAATACTCTCTGGCTTCCTTGAAGAGGTAAGTAAGACTGAAAATGCTAAACCAGGAATTTTTACTACTCAGTTGACAGTGGATTTTTTAACTAGATATGGGATAGTGACTAGGTTTACCCAGTGTAAGAAAAATATTTGGCATGTGCTTTGGAAGATTAAACTCCACCATCGTTTTACAATTTTAATCGGTGGGGTTGCAGTTGGGGTTAATTTGAGTGATTTTATCCATATTAGTTCTGTCCTTTATTTAAGATAAATGGAACTTGTTCCTTGTGCTATTGTTAAGAGGATACAATGGATTCATCCTCCCACAATACCGTATTCGAAATAAACAACACAATGTGTTTAGGATTATCTCTTGAGTGCCGCAATCGAAGCACCTTCAATGATTTATAACACTTGACCACCGAGCCCATTTAAGTATGAATCAACCTCCAAACAATAATTTGATGGAGTAGAATGCAACGAAATTCTTTCTCTAACAATGACAATCACCAACTCTCGGTGAGATAGACAAAAGAAGAAAGAGTTTCTGGGATTTTGGGAGAAACTGTTTTCTTTCAAAATGAGCTAAATGAATAATGACTACAACAAATTTCTCTCTTCTTAAGGGCCTTACATAGTCATACCCTAATTTCTTTCTTTCTTGGGATTGTTATTGACAAATGGAACAATCCTATTGGATCGTACACCAAGGTAGTCTACACTGAATCACACTCAATCAACTAATATGTAATTTGCACATAAATACACCCTAGATTGGAAATATCCATAAAACCGAGAATTGATAGAAAACATTACATATAAATCTCTCTATTTTACAATATCTCATAATATACCTCAGGACATGGAATTAAATTACTATCACCACCCTGTTCCATTCAACAACTAGAATAGAATATCATGATCACTGATTGGACAACACAAAACACGATTAAACGTTTTTAAAATATGTTTATTGAATAATAATAATAATAATGTGGGGATCACGTTTTTTTTTCAAGGCCGAGTGAATCTGTTTGATGTGATGAGTGATATCAGGTGCTGGACAAGGTAGCTTCCAGAAACAAATTTTGGAGAAACTAATATGGATATGTGCTTTCATGCAGCCTAGACCAATTCTGCTTACTTGAACTACATGTTATCAACCTTGTCTATTTTTTGCTCTTTTAAATGGTCATATAACCTGAATTATGAGATCAAGCGCCATACACAGATAATATTTGTATTTTTAATACATTTTTGTACAATGTGTTGTGCCTGTAACACTTACTTTACGATCAAATAATTCAAAGTATCTAATTACCAAGCATTAAGTATTTGGGAAATGTTTTACCAAAAAAAAAAAGTATTTGGGAAATATCAAAGCTATTTGGTTGCAAGTTGGTATCCTTATTTCAGTACTTGCATATGCTGCAGCGGCAGAGAAGGGTCTGGTATTTGAAGAAGCCATGGAGAGTCTATGTGCCGATTCAAGATCGGAAGCACATTTTCCAACTGCTGTGAAAGAGGTAAATTGCAAGTTATACAGTAGCTTCACAAGCTCAAGATATCCGTTTAGTTTTTCTAACCGTTTCACTCTAATGTTTACAGTTCAAAAGGAGGAACGGATAGTTCTATTCGCTCACCCAGAAGGCTCTTGCTGGAGGGAAACCTGTCCCATGCCCATTACATAACAGCATGGGTCAAGGAGCTGAAAATTGTCTGATAGGTTTCCATGTGCTTTTCCAAGTTACTTCAACTGCCCTGAACTATTGCTGAGAAGAGTAGTTGATTGATATCCTCTGTATCAGAGTCTTGCTTCGCATCCCCTGTGGCCATCAATATGCAGAGTTACTAAAATTTGTAATAGAGCACTCAGAGGCAATACAAAAATAAATGCAACTCGTATTTTTTTTTCTCTTCAAATTAGTTGCTTCTGAATTGTGTTTGGGTGTCACATGTGTGGGCTCAGTATATGGCTCCATTCAAAATACTTCTACTTTCACTATAAAACCAGTTTTCATCCTCAACACAGTTTCATGATCAATGAAAGTCATTCACTAGACTAGACGTGGTTGACTGAGAAAGCAAAATGGACCATTTGATACGTCCCAACTTTTTAACAGTACCAATCCTATCAATCACCTGGTTAAGCCATTGATGGGGGATCCTTCACATGTGCCAAGTTTACAGCTAGGACATCTGTAGATTTTATTGGTTTACCAAAAACAGATCAACATGTAGTGCTTAAGAAAGAAAACAGAGCTCAAGACCTATAATCCGTATTTGATTATGTGAACACCATGAAAGTTGTGTTCCTTAGCAATGGCTATTCACAGAAAACGTGAGGATCTGCATCAATTGTGGACCAACTAGGCATTCCCAGGGTCACCAAACCAGCTGAATCCTTAACAGCTAAAAGCCTATGACAAGAAGTTTCAGAATGGGTTGCAGGAAAAGATTTGAATAGATTGGTGAATCCAGTGAATGCTATTACCTGCTTTTGACCTGAGCTGGGCAGTCCACTCATCGATGATCTGAAGACAATGAACAATATATTAAAAGGAGTGAAAACTGAAAAGTTACATCTTCATCAAAAGAACAATGAACAATGGAAGGGTTAGCATAAACTGATGAATGACAGTCCTGGACCTTCTGGCAGACATGAAAATGCCACCATTGTAAAAGGTAATATAATAAGCCAACTAGCCAAGAATGCCAAGTCCTACTAAACACGTATCTGCTTTATAGATAGAACTTGAGAGCATCAGATTATGTAGCAAGGTACTGTTAAGGAAAATACCGGCCTCTCGGTATTATTATTGTTTCTTATGGTACCTCACTTTGAATTTAATGTTGGTTGCTTGCTGGCAAACGGTGCAAATTCTGTAGACACCATTTGGAAAATTGCAACCCAGTAAATTTGCTTTATATATATTTTGACAAATTCATCATCATGAAATGTAAGGGCTTTTTAATTCATGAAACAAGAAAGCTGAAGGTAAAAAACCATTGTCAGAAAGAAGCACTTCATAATTCACTCACATAAGGTTCTATGGCTCGGATGATTTGCAAAAATGGTTAAATCAGCACTCAAACAAATTTCATCTGTTTCTCAAGAGACGTAATTCAGCAGTTTCTGCTTTGGAGAGCAAGAATTTTTTCTTCATTTTCTTTTTCTTTGTTTTCTTCCCAAAGAGACTTCTCATTTGTATCTCAGAAATCAAGCACATTTACTTGTGGGCACAAAAATTACTATGGAGCGTACAACAAGATTAAGGAAAATTGATGCTTGGTATAGTCTAACTAAAATCTAGAGTTAATGAGCAAATAAATGTTTGTCTAAAAGAAATCATAATCAATAAATAGACTCAAACAGTAGCAAATAATTAGGAAAAATAAAGATCAGAATCTGCTATTATGATGAAGCAAGTCAACCTGATTGAAGTTAGAGAAAGCTGTATCATCAGAATCGCTGGTGATGGGAATGCCAGAGGAAGCTTGCATCCGTTGTAGTAGACTCCTGCTCCCAACTAGAACTGTCCTGGCCTTGTCAATCATATCCTGCAACCAAACAACACCTTTATTTATCTCTTTTTTAAAATTAAATAAGAATGTTAAGGATTTAACTGGAATCAAACAGTTACCTGCTTCCCAACATTTTCTGCTCTGACTAATAATATTTGTGGGAAAAACAGGCCTAAAAATTATCCCTGGTTCTGTCACTGCTAAGCAGGACTGATTTTATGGAGATTAGTAAAAGAGGAGGCTTTAGTGTAAAACAGTAAATCATTGAGCACAGAAAATGCTCATGGATGAAAGGCCTACTAGAAATCAAATGAAGCACAAACTCCATATTTTCCAGAATGGAAGTTGGTCATGAAAGGTACCTCCTAAACGCAGACATTTCGCTAGTAAGGCTGCACTGTAGCTCTTACTGTTACAGAAAGACTGTTTGAGAAGAGGATAGTGGTTATAACCCTTCGTGCCTTGTGTGCGAAGATCCTCAGGAAACAGTAATGCATGCTATCTCAGTGCCCCCACTCAAGAAATAAGTGGAATGGCTCCAAACTGGCATATTGAACAAATAATTTACCAGAAGCTGATTTTGAAAGTGGTTTCAATAAATGGCTTTTTTGGATACAGATTGGACTGAAGGACGCAGTGGGCATCTTATTGCATATTTTCTTGTTGGAACCCATGGAAGGTGAGAAATAGCTATGTGTATTGCAGAATCACACCTGATCTTTCTAAAATAAAAGATATTGTGAATGCTGCTTGACTGAATTTGCTCAGGTAAATAAAGGATTGCTAAAGAAGCTGAAATTGAGAGAACCGCAGATTAAGTTCATTTATCAACAATACCTCCTGCTATATAGTCATCAATGATGGAAGCTCTAGTAAGAGGAAGAAAGGAGCTTTGGGGGGATGGGGTTTGATTGTAATAAAGAATGAATAGCAGAGAAAGGAGCTTTTGCAGGGCCATTAGTTGAGAACTCAATAGCAGAAAGGTTTTCACACAACTCATTTCCCTGCAAAAGCAGCTGAAACTGATTCACAGGAAGGGCATGTTAACTTTTTGGCATGTAATAACTTTAATTGGACTCCAACAACTACTTAAAATTATGAATTCTCAAGGAAAAGACCTGACTTCAGTTCTGCTACAATCTTACCAGACATTCCGCAACTGATGCGAGACTTTGATAAGATTTCGTATGTGTATTGCATGAGATCATATCTCAAAGAAGCATACATATCCTGATAGTGGGTGATATTTATTTCTCTCTTTCAAAGGTTACATGACTTCAAGCCAATTAGATTATCACTTATCACCAACTCCCCTCTCTTGTCACTTTTTTTTTTTCCTTCAAAAAAATAAAATAAAATCAGTTACCTGCTTCGCAGCAAGAAGCTCACGGCAGTGTTCTTTCAAGGACAATAGGTCTTCCTGTATCTTCTTTATCCGATAAACAAGCTTCATCGGATTCGCCTGTAACATTCACATCCAAAAGGAAGGGGAAATTTTTAACTTGAAGAAAAGTAAAGCATCTGAGATCATAAAATTAAACAAGGAATGAAGCACAGCATTTACTCTAAAAATCACATGAAAAGAAAGACGAGTGAAAAGCAGAGGAAGAAAAAACAAGATCTAAGGAGAGAGAATGGAGGGAAAACATTTTCAGGGTAGATTTGCTGGAACTCCTTCTCGAGCCGGTGATGAACAACGCTTAGGTCATGGTTGGCTTTGGTGAACAAGTTCGCCAAATCGTCCACCGCTTCATGATGACGATGAAGGTGAAGATGATTCTGGTGCCCCATGTCTCTTCTCTACAGATCTCTGTAATCTCTCTCGCTTCGTCTGGTCTCTTCTACGTTTTTCCTGCCGGTTTTCAAAACTTAAATAGGGAAGCGGGGAGCAGCGGTTGAAGCCTCTGATAAATTTTCGTCTTCTCGTGAGCTTTAAGGATTTCGGATTTCCTTTGTAGCCCACCCAAATCCACAATGGACGGTTGAGATGGTTTACATAGATGAGATCCTGGCCTGATCCTGGCCTGATCCAGCACCCAAGCCAACCTCGCGCAGGTCCTTTTTGGGGATTGGGTTCCTCTTTTTGGAGGGCATCGTCCAATGAGTGTTCAGTGAGGCATTCAACGACTGAGTTGTACCACACACATCTCCATTGTTGATTGGACACTCACCGGAATGTGTGGGCATTCATTAGGCAATGCCCTCCAAAGAGAAGAGCCGAAATCCCCTTGAGAATCACACCATTCCTTCATGAGGCTGAATTGCAAAATCGATGAAATTTGAATTCAAATGAGCCCAAGCCTAGCTAAACCTAGCGTCCTAACCCAATTTGGTTCAAACCAGAGCCTAAATTTGGACCTAGTTGCACCACATCCATGACCATTCATATGTGATCTGCGTCAGAAAAGGAAGCTAAGATATTCTAATCTAACGGTTCTTGTGAGGAACAGTACAACTAATGATATAGAAAGGATAGGTGGTTTTTTATTTGGTATGGACCTTGGTTCAACTAGCATTGAGCTTTCTTAAGCACAATCTAGGAATGTAATTAATTATATCTTAAATACGACCAAAGAAAAAAATTAATGGCCAAGAGTTCTCTGTGGGGGAGCATGGCCCTAGCATGTGCACGGGGGCCAATGATAGCACGTAAAAGCATCATGGGGGAGGGATTTCCACCTTTCATTGGGGATGGGACGGTCATTTCACCCCCCAAATGTCTTGGTACACTACCCCCAAACAACTTATCTAAAATTGATTTAGTGATCACAAAACCAATTCATAAGTGTTTCTGCTAGATCTTCTCTTAATCTTGGTTTAGTGTGAGCTAGTACCATGGAATCATTTTCTTTTACTCCCCAATCATAGGAGCTCTTCTTCAAGTATCTCAGAAGTATTACAGCAAGGGTATTCTTGGTCTAGAAGCATTCCAGGGTTTTATTATTAAAGATCAGCTTTCTCAACCTGTTGAAGCAAGCGAGCGTTTTCGTATCAACTATGGAGCTTATCTTCGACGAGTTCTTCTCTAATTATACTTGGCCTTTTCTCTATCTACACTACTGTAAGTGAGGATTTTTTCTCGCATTTCTTCTGATTGCTGGGTCGGTTTTGCTTTCTTTATCATGTTTGAGTTTTTCAAAACTTTTACAGCTGGAGTTAATGGTATTAGCATTTGGCTTCCATTCATATCCCTCACCTGATGCATGTCATCATCTCTACATCTCTTTAGTGTATTCCTACTTTTTGAACTCTCCGTTTGATGCTAGTGGAATGCCTTTGGGGTTAGATCTTGCTCTTCTTTTTTTGTTTTTTCTTTGTTCGATTTTTGGATAAAGGGTTGTCTATGTTAGGGTTAGGGTTTAAGCACAAGGTTGCTTAAAGCATTACACCCTGAGTATCTAGTTTGGAATACCCAGACTGCTGCCTCCAGCTAGTATATATAGAGAAACTAGGGTTTAGGTCAGATGGACTAATTACTAGATTGCCCCTCACAGCCTGGGCATAAACACAAGTAGGATTATATTAGAACATATGAAGGGATATTACATAAATACCCTTACAATCTCCTCCTATGTTCTACATATGTCCATTACACATGTATAGGAACCATTGTTCAATCAGTAATTGAATCAATATAAATTGAATATCAATAATCCAATAAATCAAATAAGAAATAAGTAAACTTCAAGAAATAAAACTAAGGTTTTAGATCAAAACTAAACCCAACAATAAATCCGAAGTTTCACATGCAAGTGGCTAAACCAAAAGAAATAATCAAAAGGAAAAGTCATTGTAATCCATGTGACTTTACTCATCAAATAAGTCATCCTCATCTAGATCCAGATTCAACCGTTCTCCTCCATCTTCGTCATTCTCTGTAATTTGTCAAATATGAATTTCATAAGATATTATGAATTCAATCATTTGTACAATAGTATCTAGTTCAACAATAAGAACTTAGTACATTTCATATATGACTGAAGATAATCAAAAAATAATAAGCATCATCATCAAGTTTCTTTACAAGAACTCGATCCTATATAGTCTCTATCATAAGGACCATACCATGTTTCCATTTGGAATACTGTTCGTCATATCAGTCATAGATTTATGTTGTATCATCAAATTTGGAATGGTACACCATACTATGAAAGACATGTCATCAAATTTTGAATGACATAAAGACTAGCACAATATCATTGAAACATATCAGACATTTTCCATATTCCTTTGTGAAATAACAAAGTAAAGAGATTTCATATGAAAATTTGCTACACCATCAAGTTTGGAATGGTTTCACAAACCCCCATCCTTAGTAACCTAACTAAGTTATCTAAAACATGTAAACTGTCCCGAATGCTTACCAAGGCTAGATGAGATTCGAATAATTCAAGATAATACTGGGTTAGGTTAAAACCTGACTAAATGGTCTTTAACCCCATCTCCCATGTAGTTTTGAATGTTCGATCTTTGTTCAATCCCTTTGTAAGGGCATCTCCGTATTATCCTTCGATCTCACATCAATCAAAGTGATAATCTCTTGTTCTGTTCTATAATTCAGCATGGCCTGTTTCACCTAATGTGTCTCCTCTTACCATTAAAGAGTGAGTTATTCGCAATCGTCTTTGTTGCTTGATTATCACAGAATATAGATATAGAGTTTAACTTAAAACTCTTCAATGGAATATCCATGATCGTGATCCTTTATCCACTCTGCTTCATCTCCTGAAGCTAGAGCATAAAGTTTCGATTCCATAGATGACAGAGCAATACTAGTCTGTCTCTTGGATTTCCATGCTACAGATTGCTCCTCCTAGTGTAAATACATAACCACCGGTGGATCCGTTGTCTCCCAAATCGAGCACCAAGATGCATCAAAATATCCTTCCAAAGTTGGAGGATGTCCAAGATAACATAAAGCATAACCTTGAGTACCCTTAAGGTATCTCATCGACCTCGATAGGGCATCCCAATGCTCTTTTCTAGGATTACGAGTGAAAAGACTCGGCATGCCTACCATAAAGGCTATGTCTAGCCTAGTGCAACTCATTGCATACATGAGACTACCAATCGCTTAGAATAATCTAATCGATTCACGGTGTCACCTGTGTTAGGTTTCAACCGTTTGTTATAGTCATAGGGTGTCTCAATCGATTTATAATCACTGTATCCCCAACTAAAAATAGCTTCTCAATGTAATGAGTCCGACTAAGGGTGATCCCTTGCTCACCGAAGCTTACTCTCATCCCAAGAATGGTGTCTACCACACTAAGATCTTTCATGTCGAATTCTTTGGGCAATGTTTCTTTAATGTCACTCACTACGAGAGATCGAATTAAGAATCAACATGTCGTCTACATACAAGCAAATAATAGCGACCTTGTTTGACTCGGACAAAAAATAAAGGCACTTATCCGAGGTTCTTTGGTTTGAAAACCAAGGCTCTTTCTTGTCTTGTCAAACTTCTCATGCCACAATTTAGGTGCTTGTTTAAGACCATAGAGAGATTTGTTTAATTTGCAAACTCTTTTTCAGAATTTTTATGACAAACCCTTGAGGTTGGTTCATGTAGATTTCTTCATTAGGTCTCCATTAAGGAAAGTCATTTTTACATCCATTTGATGCACAACATAGTGCTCAATAGATGCTATGGCAAGAAGAATCCTTATTGTTGCCAAATGGCAAACCGGGGAGTAGATGTCAAAATAATCTATCCCTCTCACTTGTTTATAGCCCTTAGCTACTAATCGTGCTTTATACCTGGCTATAGACCCATCCAGATTAAGTTTCTTCTTCAGTACCGATTTACACCTTTGTCTTGGCCCCTCTAGGCAGATCAACAAGGTGTCAGGTCTCATTCTGCATTAAAGAGCTCATTTCCTCATCAATGGCTTCTTTCCATAACAGTGAGTCCCTAGATCTCATAACTTCCTTATAGGTGGATGGATTAGTCTCTAAATGGTAGGTCACAAAATCTTCACCAAAATTCTTGGGTACTCGATCTCTAGTAGATACTCTTCTAGATTCTGATTCAAGGAGCATTGTGGGAGTGGTGTCAGAAACAATTTGTTCAAATTTCAAAGGTGATTCTGTAACCATTTCAGTCAAACCAGGCAAGGTCATGCCTTTATCACTAAGGAATTTATCCTCAAAGAATATAGCATCCCTAGATTCTATCACCACATTGGTTGATAGATCCAAAATTGATCCGCAACACTTGTCTTCTACACAACCTAGATATACACAAGTGTTTGTTCTAGTTCCCACCTTAGGTCTCCTAGGGTCTTGTATCCTAACATAAGCTATACAGCCCCAAACCTTAAGAGTGTCATATCTACAGGGGATGATTATGCCATAGTTCATAAGGTGTAGAAGTCGGTTTGAATGTGGTAGTCTATTTAGAATGTGATTTGCGATCAACAACTGCTTCTCCCCAATAGCAAGAGGGCATGCCAGTGTCAATAACATGGAGTTTAACATCTCTGTTAACGTCCTATTTTTCTTTCGCTATGCCATTTGATTGAGGTGAGTAAGGAGTAGTAGTTTCAAGGATTATGCTGCAGAGGCACGGAATTCCTTGAACTCTGTCAATTTGTATTCTCCTCCCTATCACTTCTAAATCTTTTAATTTTCAAGTTTAACTGATTTTCTACCCTATTCTTGAAAATTTTAAAATTTTCAAATGCTTCATCTTTAGATTTTAACAGGTATAAATGACAATATCTAGAAAAATCGTCTATAAATGTTATCAAATACTTTCGACCTCCTCTAGTTGTGTAGCTTTTAAAGTCACAAATGTCGAATGTATAAGTTTGAGAAGTTGAGTGCTCCTAGAAACCGGTCTGAACGGTTTTCTAGTTATTTTGGTTTGAGCACACACTTCACATCTGTAAATCTAACTGAATTGTCTAATGGTAAATTATGAGTTTTAGCTAGTTTGAGCATTTTCCTATAGTTCAAATGTCCTAACCTACAATGTAGTATTTTGGGATCAAATGAATTATGGTTAACCTGGTTTATTATCTCATTAGCTAAACTCAACCTAAACATACCATTCAAATTATAAGCACAACCAAAATAAAAGGAGTTAACAGACAATGTTACTCTACCACTACTAAAAATAATAGACATGCCAGCATGAAGCAAAATTCCAATGGAAATTAAATTCTTTTCAAAATCGGGAAAGATTTTAACATTTTTCAAAGTTAATATTTTACCGATGATAGAACCGATTCATTGTCCTTGTTGAGCCACTTCCACGACGTCTCCATTTGCAACGGATGATCCTACTGCTACTTGAACAATATCGGTGAGCGGGTCCTTGCTATTGCAAACATGACAAGTCGCTCCAGTCTAACCACCAATCGAAGATGTCTTGTCCACCCCTTACCCTTGCCAACCATGGCAACAAAGTTAGTAGGCTCGAGTCTTGTCCACCAGCATGTGAACTTCCTTCGTGGTGTGTCGGTGTTCCCTTTCTTAGGACCCTATACTCGGATGCATAGTGACCCCACTTTCCACAGTTCGCGGCACTTGCCCCTCTTTTTAAAATTAGTCTTTTTGGCTTCCAAGCTGTTGGGGTTCTTTCTTAGGTGGCTTGGATGCCTAGGATATTTCTTGGGTTGTGAAACCAAATTGGCATATGCTGTTGTTGTTTCACCATCTCCAAGTTATTCCGACTGTTCTCATCTTCGATTCTAATGAACCGTTTGAGATCATCCAGCCCCACTTGTGTTTTCTTTCTGTGCATCTCGGTTTTAAAGGAATGCCGTGAGGGTAACTTAAAGATAATTGCACCTACTAAGAATGCATCAACAACGGGGATGTTTTCTTAGTTCAATTTTGTTCTCAAGTTCTCAAAATCATTACTTGTGGAAGTATCTCCTTATCTTCTTGAAACTTGAAGTCCATAAACTTGTCAACCAAGTAAGTTTTGATAGGTCATCCTCCTTTTTGAATTGGGCTTCTAGGTTTTCCAAATCTCTTTTGCGAGTCTCATATTTACTATAGGTCTCTCTAGCCTATCTCGACAGCGACGGTTCAATAGGTAGTCTTTGCAAAAGTCCTCATCACTTATCCATTGGGCTTGATTAGGTTCGTACAATCGAAACTTTATTTACGACGGTGTAGAAAATATTAAGGTCTTGATCCAAACCAGTCCTCCTTTTCCAAGAATCGAACTCGAGCCACTAAAGCTTTCCAATTTGATCATCTCAATTGGAGCAGCGTGTTTCTCCATATTTATTTGATTTGTTTATATGCCCAAGCAAAAATTCAAATAAAAAATAAATGCTTAAGGAATAGTCACACCTGAGATGGAGAACCCTGGATTTAGACGACGGAAGAAAAGATGGTGGCAGTATAGCGACGTCGACAGTCGTGGTGGGCACCCTAGTGCTGGCAGGCACGGGTCACTGGCTGTTGTTTGGTGACGGCTGGCACTAATCGCAACCCGTAGGTAGTGATCGATCTCAAAAACAAATCAAAAGTTAAAGCCTTTTGTCTTCTTCTACTTTTCCCTTGTTTTTTTTTTTTGTTTTTTTTTTTTTTGAATAGTCAAATCAAGGAAATAGAAAAGAGCTTTGAAAAATAGAAGCTCCCTGCCAATAACATACTCTGCCAAAAGGTAAACTCCAAAACTTCTTTTGATTTGGTTTTTTTTTTTTTTCAAACCAATCAAATCAAAAGGGATTAATTGTTTTTGTCTTTGTAACCAAACAACCAAATAAAAAACCTTTGATAAAGGTTCTCTACCAAGGTCTGCAAACGTTGCAGCTTTGTTTTAAAACCAAATCAAAACAAAACTTTGAGAAACGAAAACCGTGACGCACGTTCGAACAAAATCGTGAAGACAGATCTCCAAGCTTGATTGATCGTTTGATAAAGAATTACCTCTCAAACTGGAACCGTGATGCAAGAGCTTTGATCGATGTCGTCTTTGATAAAACAGATAACCGTGATCGATTCCGTGATCACCAAAAGGTCGATCAAATAAAAACTCTAAAGTCGATCAGAAAACCAGAATTGAGACGAAGTCGAACGTGAATCCAAAATTCAAAGCCGATCTTGATCGCAAGGAAACGAAAATCCTAATGCTTTAAAATTGTTAGGGTTAGGGTTTAAGCACAGGGTTCTTAAGCGTTACACGCAGAGTATCTAGTTTGGAATCACTGGGACTTGCCTCCAGCTAGTATATATAGAAAGCTAGGGTTTAGGTGGATGGATTAATTCTTAGATTCCCAGACCTGGGCATAAACACAAGATAAGATTATATTAGAACATATAAATGGATATTATATAAAAACCCTTACAGTCTAGGCCTCTGCAAACCCTGTTTCAGTCCTGTTTTCTGTGATTGTACTTGTGGCTAAGTTGTGTGAAACTTCTCCCTTCCCATCTGTTTCTCTACCGAACATCCGCCCGCCCCCTCTCCCTTCCCCTTGGAGCTGGGATTTATCTCTAAGGTTATCTTTGAGCCTTTAGCGGCTGAGTTCTCTTTCAAGTTCGACTTGCCAGAGATTATTACTCCTTCAATGGACATTACTATTTTCTTCATCCAGCAAGCTCTCCATTTGTTCACTAGTGGAGTTGAAGTTTCCTTACTGTGTGACTTGTTCGAGAAGAGCCCTGCTTTGGTTATTGCCTCTGTGGTTGATTTCGAGGTTGTGATGACTGGCCACAAACAGTCACCAGGGAAGCAACGAAGGTTCTCGTTCTTAATTGTCGAGGGATTAGTCAACTCTCGACCAAGCGGGAAATCCGCTCTTTGGTGATGAAGCATAGACCTCTTGTGTGTTTTTTGTCTGAGACCAAGTGCTCCTCCAGTAGGTTGCATAATTTTTGTAGATGCCTCTCTTTTGATCCTTTTATTTGCTCTCCAGCCTTCAATGGAGCAGGGGGACTGATTTTGGAATGGTGTAATTCAGTTCGTGTCGACGTCCTGTGGCAAAATTCTTGGTGTTTTCACACTAGTATGTTCTTTAATGATGGTTCTCAAAAATGGATGTCGACTTTTGTTTATTTGAGTTGTGTTGAGAATGTTCGGAAATCCCAATTTGATACTCTTTCGAACCTGTCTTCTTTCATTAATGACCTGTGGATTCTTATGGGTGATTGGAATGCTTATTTGAGCACTGAAGACAAGTTGGGGGGAAGGCAGATCTCTCAAGCACAAATTTCGCCTTTTAGCAACTTCACTAATATGGCTTGTGTGGCTGAGATCCAACATACAGGGTTCCAGTTCACGTGGAACAATAGGCAAGTTGGTGACCGCCGTATAGAAGCTAAGCTTGATTGCATCCTATCCAATGCGGAGTGGTTTGCTCTCTTTCCTAAAGCTTCGGTCACTACGGAAATTGTTAGCTCCTCAGATCATAGAGCTCTTGTTTTACAAATCGAAGAATTTCGGATTAAATCACTTCATCCTTTTCGATTCGAAGCCTTTTGGTTAGAAGAATCTGACTTTTGTGATGTGGTGGAGCATGATTGGAATTCCGATGGGCAGCGTGGATCTCCTTCTTACAATCTATGTTGTAAGTTGTTGGATATGCAATATCTTCTCAAGAATTGGAATAAATTTTAGGTGGGCAATATCTTCAATAAAATGGAAGAAACTAGGAGGAAGCTCTCTAATGTTTATCTTGCTCCAACTTATTTGAGGAGTGAAGATTGGTTTCTTGAGGAGAAACATCTCATTGCTCTGCTTAGGAAATTGAATCACCCGGAGGAGATCCTTTGGCAGCAGAAATCAAGGGTGGATTGGATTAAACATGGTGATCGTAACACTAGATTTTTCCAACTCACAACTATTAAGAGAAGGGCTAGAAATAGGATTAAGTCCTTAAATTCAAATGGTATCACCTTCACCGAAGAAGAAGATATAGCCAGGGAGATCAGATGTTATTATCAGAATTTATATGCTACTCAGAATCCTACTTTGGAGGATTCCTATTTTGAGCCAATCAGGGGCAGAGTAACTTTCAAGGACAATTTGTCTTTAGGAAGACCAATCATAGATGAAGAGATTGAAAAAATAGTAATGTCAATGCCTTCTAACAACTCGCCAGGACCAGATGGCTTCTCAAGAATGTTTTTTCACAAAACATGGGATGTGATTGGTAAAGATATTATCAGATGCGTTAGAGCTTTCTTTCGAACTGGAGCCTTTTCTCTTCAGATGAACCAAGCTTTCATCTCCTTAGTCCGTAAGGTGGATCACCCAACCTCAATTCAAGAATACAGACCGATTAGTCTCTGCAACTTCACTTATAAAGTCATTTCTAAGATCATGGTCAGCATGTTGAGCCCTATTCTCAATAGAATAATTTCTTTCAAATAGAATGGTTTCATCAAGGGTAGGCATATTCAAGATAATGTTCTTATCTGTCATGAAATTCTCCATAAGATTAAGAAGACTAGAAGAGGCAAGAAGGGTTATATTTCTCTCAAGATTAACATGAACAAAGCATATGATAGAGTGGAATAGTCTTTTCTCAAAAGTACTCTCCTCAATTTCGGTTTCGACAGTAATTGGGTGAAGAAAGTGATGTTCTGTGTTGAGAATACGCAGATGGGTATCCTTTTGAATGGTTCTCCTCTCCCATTCTTTTGTCCATCTGGAAGAATCAGGCAAGGGGACTCGCTTTCCTCTTATCTGTTTGTTCTTTGTACCGAGGTCTTTTCTACCAAACTAGCAATTTCTCTACAGGAAAATCAGATAAAAAGCATTCAGATTAATAGAGGTGGCGAGAGAATCTCTCACATGGCATTCGTGGAAGATCTTATTCTATTCGGGGAAGCTACTATGTTTGACGTCAGGGCGCTTAATGAAGTTCTTCAGGAATACTGTTCTTTCTCCGGACAATCTCAACAAAACCAGAGCTTATTTTAGCCCGAATGTGGATTTGGCCATCAAGAGACAAATGAGGGAATTTTTTCAGGTCTGCCCATCTTCTACTTCTAACATTTATCTTGGTATTCCCTTTGTGGGAAGAAAGTTATCCAAAAATCATTGCACAAATCTGATGGATAGAGTCAATAAGAAATTGTTGCTTTGGAAATCTTAGTTCCTTAGTCTAGCTGGGAAACTTGTTATGATTCAATCAATGCTATCTACTATGCCTTTATATGTTATGTCTTGCTTCAAGCTTTCTGCTTCAATTCATAAATCTCTAGATGCAACTAGCAGGAAATTCTTTTGATCCAATGGTAGTAGGAATCTGGTTCCCACAGTTTCTTGGAGTACTATATGCAAGCCTAAAAGATTTGGTGATTTGAATGTCAAACAATCGAGCTCCATGAATCAAGCGTTACTGGCAAAGAAGGCTTGGGTGTTGTCTCCTAATAATTCATTATGGGGTAGGCTTATGAAGGGAAAGTATTTCCCCAATACTTCTTTCTTCAATGCCAAATGCCCATCTAATGCTTCTTGGGGTTGGAAGTCAATTTGCTCGGCAAGGGATCTCATTCGCCAAGGTTTGTTTATTCAACTTGGTGATGGTCATTCTATAAATCATTGACTCGATTATTGGATTCTATCCCTGCTTGTCGCAACTGCACCATTTCCAGTCTCTTGGGATGCTCCCAAATTGGTGTCAGATCTTATCGATGTTCACACTGGGAGCTGGAAGCGTGATTTAATCTTTCATTGGTGGCCTCCTGACATTGCTTTTCGCATTATCTCTGTTCCTATTCCAACTTTCCCGGTGGAAGATAAGTTTGTTTGGGCAGCGGCTTCCAATGGGTCTTTTACTGTTGCGTCTGCTTATAGCTTAGCCATTAATGGTTTGAATCAGAATCAATCAAGCCAATGGCTGAGGGTTTGGCATCTCCCAACTGCTCCAAAAGTTCAGCATTTAGTGTGGAAGTTACTTCATCATAAGTTGCCTCTTTTGGATCTACTTATTAACAGGGGTTTGAATATCAATCCGAATTGTTCTCTCTGCCAGGCTCATCCCCAGTCTATGGAGCATCTTTTCGTTGAGTGCTTTTGGGCACAACAGGTTTGGGAACAAGCGAGTATGTTTCATCTCATCAACAATCATTTTATCACCGATCTATTCTCTTCTCTCTTAAGGAGTCAAAATAATTCCTATAGGGAAAATATTTTGTTCATCGCTTACTGCTGCAGCGTCCTTTGGAACATTTGGGTGAGCTATTGGAATTGGACTTTTTCAAGAGAAGTTTTTAATCGTAGGATGATTGCATTGAAATCCATTTTAGGGGCGAAGAAGGCAATTGGTCACTTTCGTTTCTCCACTAGGAGAGCCAGTAGATTCGTAAGATGGGTTCCTCCCCCTATTAGCTTCTTCAAGTTTAATGTCGATGGTTCTAGTTTGGGAAACCTTGGTCTGGCTGGTATCGGAGGTGTGTGTCGCAATTCGAATTCTCTTTTCACTCTTGGATTTGCTTATGGGACCGGATGGAATTATGCTCTTGCTGTTGAAGCTATTGCCGCTAAATCTGCTATGATCCTTGCTATCACCCTGAACCTCAAGAAAATTATCATTGAGAGCGACAACCTGTTAATCGTACAAATCCTGAGCAAATCTTCGAACACTACTCCTTGGAGGATTGCTCCCATTTTGAATGACTGTTTCAATATATCCTAAGGGAAGGAAATGCTGTGGCGGATTCACTTGCGTCATTTGCGTCTACTACACAAGATTCCAACTTTTGGTTTTCCCCTCCCCCTTCTATCTCCCCCTTACTGTACGCTGACTCTTTTGGAACTTTGTTCTTTCGCCTATAAATTTCTTTTTATCAAAAAATATATATATATATCACAAAACCAAAACCCATCATTCCATGCTCACCATTTCACATTTTCACAAAGAGTTGAGTTTACTGGAAGGCCCAGTTGGTTTAGAAGTGAAACGAAACTTTCACAAGTAAAGTCAAGTAATGAACTGGACAAAGAGAAACAATTCATTGGCCCACAAAAAGTCTCCATTACAACCAAATGCTTGAAAGATTAATTGCAAGACTTCACCAGGGAGATTTTCACTCAAATGCTAACCAAAATGGAGCCTAAGAAAGGGTCTGCAGGTAAGACTTCTGAGATGTATAAAAGCTCATGCTTTGAAGGAAGATGTTGATATTAGTAGCAGTACTTCCACTTTCTTTTCAAATGGGAAAGGGTAATTTTCATTAAACTCCATAATCAGTAGCTTTATATACTGTGCCTCCTACAAACTCCATAATCAGTATATTTTCATTGTTATTAATCAAGAAAGAGTAACAATTTCTTCTGATCCCAAAAATTCTAAGACGTAAGAAACTTCTATTTGCCATATCCTGAACACAATCATCGACCATCTCTAGATACACAAAGACAACATGCCTACCTTGGTCTCTCCAACCAAAATGAAACAAGTGGAGACCAAATGGAAGGGTGAAATAGCATGCCACATGTTCTAATGATTCTTCTCCAGTATTTGGTCGGCAATACGAAATATGGGAGCAATATCCACCGGTACCTGAGATTAAGAAAAAAAATTATAAAAACCAAATTTAAGTGCCTCTAATGGAAGAATATTATTTATTTATTTATTTATGTTCTGTGTCTTAGGCTCTTAGCTAGTTGATAGCAAACAAACTATAGGCACTGACTTGTGATGGTATATCAGCCATCCCCATAACCCAAACCAATAGTCACAAGGATGGTAAACTAGGTAAGACCAGTAATATTATCTCACACTAGCTCCCTAGTTCCATCATAAATCATTTAGAATCACAAAGATGGGAAACATTGTATTGACAAAGCACATCCTGATAGTAATGAAAATAAATAAATAAGAATATGAAAAAAAGAAAGAAAGAAACATGGAAATTATGGTGTTTGGTGCTTCAATTTAGAGGTTCTAAGGATTGGGTTGGTTTGGAAGGTTAAGAGAGGTATTTGCCTTCAAATAGGATTGGCTGATGGTAGCTTCTCCTAGTCTGTTTACCCTTTTTTCTTTACCCATGCGGATATGACTGGACCATTGAACTCTTAAAATGCATTTTGAGCATTATATTTCTGTTACCAAACAGGGGAGAATACGAACATTAAGGGCTCTGCTTGGTTGGACCAAAAATGAAAGGAAAATCAAGAGGGAGGGAAAGAAAAGAAAGAAAATCTCGTCTTCCATTAGCCATTTGGTTGGGCAGAAAGTCCCGTTCTTGTAGAATCCCTTACTTTCCTCTCATTTTGGGAGGAAAAATAAAATGAAGACATTTGGAAGACTGAAAGGTATTTAGGAGAGAGACGAAAATGAGGACTGCACTTTTCCTCCAACCAAATGCATAAAAGAGCATAACTGAAAGGAAATTGTTATATTTTTCTATGGTTGTCTATTCTACATCTGATGATCCTGATTGAATGGAGCCAAGGCTAAAGTCCTATACCTGGATTTTTTCTAATTTCTCCATCGCAAGTTGCAAAGGTTCTGTCATTTTACCATATTCCTGAAGAAGTGACCTTGCAGCTTCTTTGTCACCTTTTGCCTGTATTGTAAGTATCTTCCTGCTCAAACTCTCAACAGCTCCTTCAACCTTCAACCAGACAACAAATTTTAGGCCTCAGAGTTATTCTAGTTTGTGGAATAACGTCACTTAAGTAATTGTGAACTATGAACCTTGGTAAAATCGACAGAAAACATTCCATCCGAGTGCAAAACAAAGGCTTGTTTTTCAAATAACCAGTTGAACTGCAGTGCTTGACCTTTCCTGATTTTATTTTGTCAACAGCAGTTAGTGGAAAAAAAAAAAGAGGCAGGCACAGGAGGTTCTAACTGTCAATGGCATGATGAAATAACATAAAACAGCAAGTATTTACCCATGGGCTTCTTCTAACCCAAAACGTACTGATCGGAAGCATCCCGCAAGGAAAGAAACATACATGGATTTAATCAAGCTTATTGGAAGCAGTTCCTGATAAAAAAAGGAAGATAAAATATCAGATAGACCTCATAAATAGCTCAGGAGCCATAAGTTCTTCATTTACTCATATTTGATGAATAATGATGCCTTGTTATTAAATAAATACCAGTGAAAAAAGGAAAAGCAAAAAAGCAAAGCTGAGTGAAGAGATCTTAATGGTAAAAAAAAAAAAAAACAACCACAATAACATATTTTACAAGACAGGAATATGGATTGAACACATGTGAATGTACATAAAAATTCAAGTTCAAAATGAAAATCAGTTCCTAAATGTGTTTAGCCTTTTGCTTTATGCACAGGCCCCTCTTATAAAATATGATCCTTGTCTTCCAAGGCAAATCTCTGTGCAGGCATGTGTGCATGTGTCTACGGCAAAATATGTTGCAGGATGGAGCTAGTAAATGATGACCATTGTGCTTCAGCCCATTAATACCAATCTGAGGAATTGGAGATTTATAGTAATGATTTTTTTTTTTTAATATAGGTATTGTTATTTTATGACATTTTACATAATTGCAATAATTTCAAGTGTATTATAAGACTCTGGATGAAAAATTATGGAACAATTATATGCGCGGGTAAACTTGCTGACAGATAAGAGATTAAAGGGATATTACGGTAAATTAAGTATAGAGGATAATGACAAAGAAGAAGTAGGATGAACAGTACCAGTGCCATTGACCTTTGCTAAAGAGCCATTGGTCAAAGTGACACTAGAAGAAGATTCCCAAAAGAGGAAAAAATACCTAAAACACCAGACATGTAATCTGAATCACCTGAATCATGTTCATCCTAGTGCCATTGAGCTTTGCTAAAGAGCCATTGGCCAAAATGACACTGGAAGAAGATTCCTGAAAAGAGGAAAAAATACCTGAAATACCAGACATGTGATCTGAAACACCTGAATCAATGATCCAGGGACGAGAAGTGGAGAGATATGCAGTGGCATTACCTGCCTGGACAACGAGAAGTCTGAAACTCGTTATATAGGGCAAATTCTTTATCGGTCATCATTACCATCTTAGTCTCAGATTAGACAGTCTGGGGGGTAGACTCATTACTTGCTGCTGAATTTGCAGACTGCTTCTGTGGAGGTTTGCCATGAAGTTTCCAACAAAAAAGTTGGATATGTCCTAGTTTACCACAATGGTGGCATGTGCATACAGGTCCCTGAAGAGGTGGAACTACCAGTAGGTTACCCTTTATTATTCCCACTACTAGTGCCACGTGCAGTACCGTGATTGGCATTCTGAGAAACAAGAGCGGAGCTATCCGCTGGTGTAGGATCATGAGAACTCTCCCGAGATACCCGTAAGACTCGGGAAAAGATATCGGCGAGTGAGGCAAGCTTGTCACTGCCCAGAATTTGAGAACGGATAGAATCATATTCGGTTCCAAGGCCTCCCAAAAAACCCATAACTGTGAGTTCTCGCTAAAGCTACATCTTCTACACATCACTCCTAATAGGAAATAGAGAATTCGATTCTTTGTACATCCTCTTACAATCAATGAAGTACTAAGTTAGGGGGTGACCCTTCCGATCAACCCGATAAAATTCCTGTGACAACTCGTAGATACGAGAAAGGTTGTTCTGTCCAGAATACAGAAAATCAAATATTCCCACAACTCCTTCAATGTCGATGTGAGTAACAAGATAAACAATAGAATTATCCATCAAGTTCAAAAGCAGCCCAAGAATGCGGGCATCAACAGTATCCCATTTGGTATCATCAGCAGTCTTCACCTTTGTGAGATGATCCTGTTGTTCAGAACCAGTAAAAACCAAATGCACAATTTTCTTCCATTGCTGAAAATTGGAAGCCCCTGTATTCTTCTCTGTGATCCGATGAGAGGATGAGGGTACAACTTCAGTCACCATATTCTTTATTTCAGCCATGGAAACAAAGAAAGCAACAAACAATCAACAAGGCTGATCAACAAAAAATCGATTTTTCCAAAAACTCTGACCAAAAAATCAATTTCTTCCAAAACCCTGACAATTAATATCTCCCAAACAGAAGCACACCTTTCAAAGAATATCTCCCAAATAGCAGAACCGAAAAAGAGAACTGATAGACTCTAACACAGAATCAATCCAAAAATCAGCAAACCAAAAAAGGGTACCACAATCATCATACCCACAACAAATCGATCTCCAACCTTCAAAAAGAGAATTGATCGATCAATGGGACATCCCTCTTGAATCGATCCCACCAAAAAATTGATTGATCATAAATTTTAATTGATCAATCAAGTCTTCATCGCATTCAGATCCAAAATCAGTAAATCAGGGGGTGAAATCACCCCCTCTAAGTGTAGCCACGACCTGTGAGGTAGAGCAGTGTCAACCAAAGAAGAGGAGTTGTCCACTGGATCTAAGGACACAAAACTCGATGTAATGTTTAAGGATCGAGTTCTGATACCATGTAAATAATAAATAAAAGGAAAAAGAAGAAGAAAAGAGAAGAGAGGTTGTAACCTTGGGAGTCACAACCTTGTGGTTGGGACTGCCCAGTGCCCACTTCATTCAATATATAGAGAATTAGGGTACACTAGTAAGGAGACAAGAGAAAGAGCCAAAAAGACATAAAAGCCCCCAAATCAAGATTAGTGCCAGGCGCTAATCACGATTTCTCTCCCCCTTATTTCATGACTTCTAAATCAACCCAAAGCAGAATCCAGTAGCCAGGATTGTCACATCACTAGTCTTAGCTGGAGGGTTAAAGTCAGAATGAACTGGATGTCAAACAAATGGGACATCCTCATGTTCGATCTGCACTAGTGTCTTGTTGCAGCACTGCATCCCTATGAGCCAACAAACCATGGCTGTTCGTTGAATAATATACCATTCCCAAAGAAGTTGTGATCAGATTTCACAAAAAAAAAAAAACCCTCATTCAGGTTTGATTTATTTCACTTTTCCGTTACATGGGGGTGCTTTGGCCTTAATGGATCAGAGCAGAAATGGCAGCGGCAAGCACTACTGCCCACCTATAACGAGCACTGACAGGGGAAGTGATGGGGTTTAGCAAGAACGTGTAGGGATTTGGTATACTTTAATTACTTCATGAAATTCTTATTCTGCCCTCAACATATTGAATAATATAAATGAAAAAAATGGGGAAAAAAATTATAGTGAAACAATCCACTTCACTCTCCATTGTGCTATGGAAGATTACCCTTAAAGATATTTGCTTTTTATTCTGACAAATGATTATAGATATTTCAGTCTCATTCTTGAAACTAATTTCTAGTTCTTGATTCAAAGCAAAAACCATAGATTTCAACCTAATTCCTTAGGAATTTCAATTTTTTCTGGCAAGTAGCAAGAATTTATCAGTAAGGCATGTATAGACTAATAGATGTGCCAAAGGAAAGAAATGCTATGTGCATGAATACATAGAAAAATCCAAGGTAAGTCCAACTGTCCAAGCATAGTTATCAAAGTGTCACCTAGGCAACGCCTAGGCGTCAAGGCTCCTTGGTTGGCGCCTTGCTGCCATAGTTGTCACGGCGGTTAGGTGACCCAAGGCGTTGGAGATGGTAAAAAAAAATCAAGGTGACACAAAGTAGGCGACCAAGGCGCCCAAGTCGACCAAAGCGGTTGGACGCCTAGGCAATGCTTTGACAACTATACTTGCCGCCTTGTTGGTGTCGGCTTGATTTTGGACCCTCTCCAATGCCTTGCCACCTTGATAACTATGAGTCCAAGTGTCCAACCACATATACAAAATAGATTACTCTTTGAAAAAGATGAATCATCATCCGTATCAAATTCTGTTTATACACTACATAATCCCCACCCCCCCCCCCCCCGGCAAAAAAAAAATCACTTGCCAATTGCAAGTCACAATGTTAATTCCATTGCCATTAGAAATCCTACACAAAAGGTCTAAAGTCATCTTTTCCTGTTTCGTTCTTTTCAAATTCCTCATATAACCGGTGGTATATTCTGTAATTAAATATGAAATACATGTGTGTGTGTGTGTGTACATGCAGATTTGCATCCACCTAAAACCAAGCCTGCCATAGAAATCTAATAGATTTCTTCTCATTTTTACACTCTCAGTTCTGGTTTGTTGCAGGTCTTGTACTTGTTACGTGGTATTACAGCTGTTCTGGTACATTAGAAAGCTCACTCTTCAGATACTTGAAGGCTTCAGCAATCAGCATCTTCTCAACAGTTAATGTGTTAGCCCGAAAGTCCAGCAACAATTATTGTTTGTCACAGTTATGTATGGTGCAATAGTTGTAAATCAAAGATTGCAAGAGACCAAGGGAGAAGGAAGAAGATGTGAGAAGGAAGAAGAAGGAGAAGAAGAAGATGAAGAGACAAAGGAGTGAAGGAGATGGCGGTAAAACATATGGGAGAGAATACTCTTCTCTCCCCTATATTGATTCACCTAGCTTTAGCAAAGAGAAATTGCATCTCTACCCCAACGCTAATATAAGATAGCCAAGGGAGGTAAAAGGTAAAAAAAGAAAGAAATACATTACAAGTGTGAGACCCACCTCATAAAATTGGGCCTAATTTAAATTTTTAATAGGTCCTACGGGTGCAGTTTTAGGTGCCATGTTCATCTTCGCGTTGTGGGCATTGCCCGTCATTGAAACGAACCCGCACCCTATTGCACCTTGTGCCGAGGAACCATTGAACACGGCTTTGATGGAATCCAAGGAACCCTGTGGCCCGTCGCATATATGGTTCGCGTGCGAGAGATGTTTGGCGGACCACTTGCAACAACTATCAATGTCGGATGCCGAACATTAGGTAATAACACCTGTTTTAGAATTAAAATAAATAGTTATTCTATGCTTGTTTCGGCTGGCCTCGAGTCAATTACCACCATGATTGGCCGTGCCGGCTCGATGCCTTGTCATACCTCGCGGGTCCAATGCGATCGAATCTTGTAAGACCTCATGTCGCATCGGTACGACCCCGACATATCGATAATTTGTGTATTAATAAACTTATCTCGGAATCGGTTTCCACAAAGCTTTGAATCACTTTTTTTTAAATTATGAAGAAACCCACCTATTTCTATCCTTTTACAAACAGGCCCTTGGGACTAAATATATATTCTTATTCTTAGCTTTGAGAACTCTTTTCTCAAAGCTAAGAGGTAGAAAACGTTGGGCTGCTCTTGGAATGTTCATATGCTGTGATTTTGGCTTGGAAATCCCCCTTGATGTGCTTGCATGTTGGATCTTCTGCCTTCAAATCCTTTCTAACTCATCATTAGGTAAGCTACTAACCTGTAATTAGTTCAATCCATGTCTAGATTATCTTATTTTAGCTTAGGTGTTGCTACTATGGATTTCTTAAGCTTAACTCAGCAAAATCACCTTCCAATCCTTCCCTTTTTAGTTGAGATTGGGTAATATTGACTTTAATGGATGTTCTTTCCTCCTCCCTAAGCCTCTTGGCTAGCTGAACCAAGCTTGGTGGTCAAAATCCAGCCAAATAAATTGCTGTTTTTAACTTTGTTTTCTGGGCTCGCTCTTCAAAGCAGGCTGACCAGCCCTTCTGGAGCTAGAAGCTCAGGCCACCTCTGAATGACTTTTTGGGATCTTTAATGGTTTGGGATGATGCTCCAGCCTCTTAGGAAGAGTCTTAACATTTTTATAACTCTGTATTTAGGGGATTGAACCTGCTTTGAACTCTTTCTCTTTGATTTTGGACACTTGGTTGGATATCTCGATCAAGACAACCAAGGTGAGTGGGATTTTTTGTGTTGTTTGTAATTTGTATCTAATTTATTATATATATGAACAACAGTTCCAGATTTGATTTTCATGTTTGAGAGTTCATTTTATTGTTCATCTAATGTTAGCTAATGATGCATGTCTAGGATTGTGTATTGTTTATATTGAACTTATTGCGATATGTTTAAACACTTGTTTTGGAATTGCTATGATACAAGCTGTTTTCATTAGTGGTGTATGGATATGCAAAATGGTTGTGATTGTTGTTTGGAATTAATATGCATTACCACTTGTGTGACCCTGTGTTCTTGAGTGGACATGTATATGGAACACGGTGCACTCCTGAACACAGCATGTCATCATCTAGAAAACATGGTTAGGATGGAAACCCCGAACTACAACCCTTACCAGCAGGGGTTCAGGTGCTGGGTAGTTGGGTTACTGACGCTTGGAGCAAAGGGATTTAACCCAGGGTCAGCGGTACTTGACTATCGGGGTCTGCCCGAAGGCTTGAAGCCAACGTACCAAGCGTGGAGGCGGCTCCCTACTTGAATTGGCTGAGGGGGTGCAACGGCGATAAAAGAAGTGACCCAAAGTACCCCTCGAGTCGATACCGTAGTTCAAACCAATGACTTAGTCTGCTTGTTAGGTGGATTAACAAAAATGGAATTGATCATGCATCATGTTGTGCGATTGATAATTTCATTTAAAAATATGTGATCATGCATCATTTGTATGTTGTGTGTTTTTCCCCTCATTGGGCTCAGTGTAAGCTCACACTCGTAGAAACCCCTTTTTTTTTTTAGATGAGTGTGCAGGTGACGAACTACCTGATAACGAGTTCATGGATGATACCTTTGAGGACTTCACAGGCCCAGAGCCCGAGGAGCATGACGGGTCCTGCGTCTGTGATTTATGTGCATTCTCTTAGGTGGGCCTGATGGGATAGGCTGTACATGTTATATTCTTTTTTATGTGTGTATAACACTAATGTAGATAGTCTTTTTGGAAAGGTCTATAATTATGAGTTGTCTTTTGGGGGGTATAATCTTGTTCATACTAAACAGGCATACCATGTGGTCCCTCGATGGACTTTATGTAAATATTTTACGTTTATACGTATCTTTCCACTGTTAGTACTCTTTATTTTTATGCCTTTGACAACTGTGCTGCACAGAGTTCCTGGCTAGGTTGGGTGCGAGACCGCATCACTTTATGCTACGCCTGGGCTATCCAAGGCAGGGTGTGACAACAACACATATAACAACATAATGGGCATATACCTAAAGTTCCATTATTAAGTCTAACACTCCCCCCCCCCCCCTCAAACTGGATAATAAATGTCATACAATCCCAACTTGCACAGAAGGGTACTGAACTACACTATACCAAAAAGCAATGAGATCTTTGGTGAAGATGTCAGCCAACTGATAGCCTATCCTCACAAAAGGTGTGCTGCATATATGTAGCTAGAGTCAATCTTCTCTTTGATGAGATGGTGGTCCACCTCGATATGCTTTGTCCTATTATGTTGCATAGGGTAGTGAGCCATACTTATAGCAGCTTTTTATCACAATAAAGTCTCATAAGTGCCTCAATATCAAATCCCAACTCTTGGACCAGTCTTCTTAACCATAAGCCATAGCCTTGAACTCTGCCTCTACACTAGAGAGGGCCATCATAGGCTGTTTTTTTGTTCCAACTGATCAAGTTACCACCCACAAATATGCAACAGCCTGATGTAATCGTCTGTCAGAAACTGAACCAGCCCAATCGGCATCAGTGTAGCCCTCTATCCTCAAATGGTTGTGCCTGGAAATCTGGAATACATAGTCCTTTCCCTGGGGTGGACTTCAAGTACCTGAGGATGCGATATACAGCATCCAAGTGCCCACTCTTGGGGGTATGCATGAACTGACTCACCACCCCAACTGCATAGGTAATGAATGTCTGGGCGAGTCAAAGAAAGGTAGATCAGCTTCCCCACTAGTCTCTGGTACTCCCCTGCATCAATAAGGGGTGAACCACAGTCTTCTACAAGCTTGTGCTTTTGATCAATAGAAGAGTTTGCTAGTTTGCAACCCAAAGTTTGCAACCCAACATTCTTGTTTCTTTCATCAAGTCCAGCACAAACTTCCTTTGATAGATATTTATCCTTTCTTATACCTTAGCACTTTCCCAAGAAATACTTCAGGGGTTCATGATCTTTAATCTCAAATTGTTGGGCCAAGTAGGACTTCAATCTCATTATCTCAACTCCATTTCCAATCACCATAATGTCATCCACATAGACAATAAGGGCTATGATAGTACCATTACCTTGCCAGGTAAATAAAGTGTGGTCAACTTGACTTTGGGAATACCCATTCTTCAAAATGGCCTATCTAAACCTCTCAAGTCAAGCCTTCGGGGACTGTATGAGACCATATAATGCCTTCTGAGGACACACTTTCCCTTCAACTGAAGGAAACTTGAAACCAGGTGAAGTTTGCATGTACACTTCCCCTTCTAAATCACCATGAAGGAAAGCATTCTTCACATCCAACTAGTACAATGGTCAGTCTCTATTGACAACCAATGATAAGAGAACTCTTATTGAGTTGTGTTTAGCCACAGGAGCAAATTTCTCCTAGTAATCAATCCCATACACCTGACTGTACCCTTTGACCACCAATCTGGCCTTATATCTCTCAACAGTACCATCTAATCAGTACTTGATTGTGTAGATCCATCTACATCCAACTAGAACTCTCCCCTTGGGAAGATCAACTAGCTTCGAAGTACAGTTCTCAAGTGCCATCATTTCCTCAAACATGGCTCCCTACCACTGTGGGCCAAACATGGCCTCAGTGACATTCTTGGGAATGGCAGTAAAGGAAAATTAGGGATTAGTGGCTCACAGATGAGAGATTAGTAGCAAAGTTAGAGACATAAAGAACAGAATCAAGGGACATAGAAGAAATAACATGGACATTACCCTTACCAGAATTGGAGGAAAGGGAACCACCAGCGACCATAACCTTATCCTTACCAGAACCATGGAACAAGAACTCGGTGAGATCTCGTTAATATCTCGCTTTTTTAGAAAGGCGAGACGAGATGAGTGGCAAAATAGTTGGTTTACATTATCTTGACTAAGATCTCGGTTCACTAAGTTCCTGACCAATATAAAATGTGCAGATCTCGACGATCTTGCTGGTCTCAACAGAGAACCCCATAAAACACAATTTGCATGGTTTTGGTCCCATTTTCCACCGAAAATTCGTCAAATTGTGCCGGAGAAGCTTCATCCAACATCAAATTTGCTACAACTAAGGACATAAGTATGAAGACCATGCTTGAAAGTTTCAAAAGCATGAGTATAGATACTACTAGTGACCGTCAATCGTGGCATGCATCTCAGCGTCAGTATGGCTATGAGTATGGCCAAGCGAGCACTAGTTCCGAATATAGTGCCTATGGTTAGTTTGGACAGCCGCAGTCAGTACACTCTGCACATGAGTTTGACAGTCGGAGCACTGGGTCAAGTTTTGTGGACGACATATTCACAATCCCAACCCAGCCATACATGTCAATGGTAGTTCAATAGCCTGGTGGCAGTAGCAGTGGATCGATCTCATCGCAACCGCCTCTTCCATACCCTTGGATAGGGTACTAATGAAGTTCTAGATAGGGTAAAGCCCTACTAAAAGCCAATTAAACCAGGACCAATAACAAGGAACTACGGGGCTGTTGGTTCTGCAATTTCAGTAGGACAGAATTGCAGTTTTAGGTTAAATCTAGGGCTTAGGTTAGGATAATGGAAGGGGGGCTTAGGGGGTATGGCTAGGCAGGTTTATAGGACTCTAATAATGTAGGTATTATAGAGTTTTAAGTGTTTTGAAAATTCTGTAAAACTGGGCAGTAAGTCAGGATCGACTATGGGTTTTGGGGAAATTAATGAAGGATGAGGGGATTAGGGTTTTGATGGACAAATAGGCTGAGCAGCAAGATCTAGAGTTTAATGGAATTAGGGTTTAATGGAATTCAAGCAAAAATAAAGGGGGATCAATTGGGGAAGGGAGTAGAGGATTAGAAGAAGAAATTAATGAACAAGTTGCAGCAGAAATCCACTAGCAGCAGCTTGGACAGAAGTGAAGGATAGAACCACCTTCGAATTGGGATCCTCCCGGCCGTCACGGCGCAAGGAGTCGATCGGATTCCACCAATCCCTTTCCACCTTGATAGAACCACAAGGATGCACACTCACAAGGAGCACAAGAGCAGCAACAATAGCAGCCAACAAGCAAAAGCTTTTTTCATTAATCAAATTCGTATTCAAGGCTTTGCCCCCCTTACAACCTTATATAAAAGACTCAAAAACAGACTTCTACTCTAAAAAGGAAAGGCCTAACCCAATCCTTAACCTATTAGGTAACTTAAACTGACTAGGAAACTAAAATACTAAAAAAAAAATAGACTCAAAACATGGCTGGACTTATAGAGTCCTAATCCAGCCCAACTTACATCACATGACCACTTAAGTTGTCACATGACCACTTAACCAAATCACATGATCACTTATACTGAACCAATTTGAACCGGTTCAATTAAAAAAACATAAAAATAAACTAAGTACTGGGCTAGTCCGTATGCAACCTATATACCCCTAGTTTAGGCTCATTAAAGTGGCCTATTACATAGAAAACCCTTGGGATCAAAGGCTCAACATATATATATCCCAACCCTAGACTTATTTCTAAAGAAATAAGCCCATTTCGGTGATGAATCTGAATCAGGTACCTTCCTTTAGTTAATGACAACACTTATATGAATTGTGTGGAAGACTATGTTGGATTCTTCAACAACACTATGACATGGGAATCCAATGTGGCACATTCAGAGGAATACTTGATTTGGCAATATGGCTTGGGATGGTAGACATATATGTTAAGATTGATGTATTTTACACTTTTACATTTCTAATGCTTATTTAAGTTATTTTATATTAATTGTATGCTTTGATTGCTTTTTATTACTAAATTATGTGTAGAATAGGGCCTATTAGTACATCGTAGCCTACCAAACTAGGGTCCAAAGTCAAACTCCTATTTGGACTTTGATTTTGGACAATCTGATAGTGTCATTATGTTTAAATGACCCAAAATAGGTTGTATACCAAGTTTCATGACCAAACTTTGTCAAAAACCCACCGAAACCATCTACCAAGTTCCAAAAAAAATGCACCAACTCGCCAAGATCTTAGTCCAACTCAGTTTTCTGGCTGGGCGAAACCAGTACCAAAATCGAGTTCTCGAACCATGACCAAAACAGACAGAATAGGAATCATAACACTGGGACATACCAATCATATAATTAGTGGCGCCAAAGTCAATAACCTAAGGATCAGTCGAAGGAGCAAATGTGGAGACCTGCAAGGCAGAAGCCCAAGAGTCTGGCCTATAAATGTAGAAGAAGAGCTGCCCAGCTGTGACATAACTCTGCGAAAGGGAATTGTGATCTGTCTGCAGGACAGATGGATACCCCATAGGGTCAGTCTCAGCCATCACAATATGAGCTCTAGCTCCCCCTCTCCTACACCACCATGCATACTAGTAGGACCACCACGCATACTAGGTGAACGACCATGAAGTACCCAACACCTCTCTAGTATGCCTAGGTTTCCCACAGTGATCAAATCGGAGCCTCTCTGTCATCCCCATGTGGTAGCCCTTGGCCTCTGCCTCCTGCGCCAATCTTTGTGGGAGCTAGAAGAAAGAGCAGACCGCTCAAGAGATGATACATGTTCCATGGTCACTCTTCAGGTCTCCTCACTTTGCTAGTAGCTACAGACTTCATCTAAGGAGGGAAGAGGAGACCAGCCCATGATTTGTATCCGGATTGGTTAACACTCCGGGTTCAAGCCGCCAAGAAGGATGAGAACACGCTCCTTCTCAAGTGTTTGGTATGCCTTAGCTTCATCCTCTGGATTGGATAGTTGGAGGTCCCTATAGTGATCATACTCTTCCCAGAGACCAATAACAGTATTATAATACTCAGAAATGGTCTTCTCTCTCTGCTTCATTGTGATGATCTTCTAGAGGAGTTGGTAAACCTTAGCCGAGTCACTCACTCAGTCAAAAGTTTTGGAAACACTATCCCATATGTCCTTAGTAGTCTCATTTCCCATAAACCTCCTCCCAATTTCAAGCTTCATAGAGAAGATCAACCAAGTCATAACAGTGGAGTTCTCGGTCTCCTATTTCTGTTATGTTGGGTCACTTAAGTTAGGGGCTTGAATGGTACCTATAATATACACTAGCTTCCCCCTACTCCGCAGGGAAAGCTTTACAAAAATGAACCCAATCCAAGTAGTTGGTGTTGTCCAACTTCACAATGGAAATTTGGGTGTTGGGATTCTCAAAGGCCATCTAAGTTGGATGTAAACTACTCGAAGCACTGGCCAAACCTTCCACAGGTCCACTGACCTCAGACATAATGTAGAAATACACTCACAAAGTAGGGATGACACCCAAGCCAAGTGAGGAGTACACACGCTACCCAAATACCACTTCCCAATACACAAAAAAAAAAATTCCTGCGAGAGCAAACACACGACTCAAAGAAATCCAACTCAAATATACTCTTCAAGGTGTAACATCATCTCATAACAACTCAAGAGGCCCAAACAATATATCTCACCAACCCAAGGCAGTCGGAAGCCATCACATACAATATTTCAAGAGAGAAAAAAAAAGGGGCTGATGGTACCTTTTAAGCCAAGAGGAATTGAGTTGTGTGCCAACAACTCTCTTCTTCACAAACTGAGACCATGAGGGTGTTGTAGGTGACCCTTAAGCAATCCAAATGCACCCAATCTCAGATCCAACAACAGCCGGATGAGAGAGAGAAGATCAAGCAAAAGCTGGCGGTAACATGTATGGAGCTGGTTTTTGTTGATTTGAGCTCCAAATGTCTACTACATATGAGACCTTTTGGTACTTATATGGTCTTCATCCAAGCTCATCTCATGATTTCTTCAAACGTTTCACATAATAGACCTTTCCTTGGAACCCCTTGTAACCTAGGGTTCCAAAGAGAGGAAACAGAAGCGGCGAACTTGCAGTACGACTCTCAAACCGTGGATCTAATACCAAGTTGTAAATCAAAGGTTGTAAGGGAACAAGGAAGAAGGACGAAGAGAGAAGAAGAAGATGAGAACAGGTTGGAGGTAGAAGTATGTGAGAGAGTATTGGGCTACTCTCCCCTATATTGATTCGCTTTGCCAAATAATAATAGGGAAATTACATGCCTACCCCATGCTTATGTAAGGAGCTAAGGGAGGTAGAAAGGTCAAAAAAAATAAAAATACAATACAACTCTATCTATCTATCTAATTGCGGATTATTTGGCAAAAGAGGCAACAAAACAGGGATCATCTTACACTGATTTGATTTTCCCTAGGACGGTTCAAGAGGATCTTCATTGGGATGCAGCTGGGAAAGCAAGGTTTCGGTTTTGTTGAGTTGTAATTTGGAGGCCAGGCTCCCCTGCTGATGGCAATGCCAAAGGTGGGGGCCCTGTATATCTCTCTTTTTTGGTCCTCTACTGGGGTTGTCCAGTTTGAGGCTTTTTTGTATATTCTTTCTCACTTTCGTTAATACAATCTGATCATTAGCGAAAAAAAATCCCAATGTCCTTATCACATATTATTACATGAACTCTAACAATCTATGCTCCAGCTTCAGAGGGAGTGTTAAGAGTAAGTGTTGCAGGGGGTAATTCTGGAATAACTTGTATCCCTTGGGGTCTTATTTATTGTAAACAGCCTTGAGATTGAATGCTTGAATGATCAAAATCGATCATCCAGGCCCTTTATTTATAATAACCAGAATTACAATTAGTCAAAGTAGAAGTAGGAATGCCACCTCAGCCTAACCCTATTAGGAATTCCTATTCCCACTAGGAATGCCAAAATCGAGATCGGCTGAGGGGAAAAAACAGAAAAAGAGAGAAAACTGAAAAAGATAAAACACAATATAACTAGGACTAAATTACCCCTATCGGGTAAAGTAGCCTATTTTAACACTCCCCCTCAAGTTGGAGCATAAATATCAACCACACCCAACTTGACCAGAATAGGATGAAAAACCTTCCCACTTAAGCCTTTAGTGAACAAATCAGCAAGCTGGTCAGCAGATTGCACAAAAGGAACACACACCAGCCCTCCTTCCAACTTTTCTTTAATAAAATGCCTGTCAACCTCCACATGCTTGGTACAATCATGCTGAACAGGGTTGTGAGCAATGCTAATAGCAGCCTTGTTGTCACAATATAACATCATGGGAAGATGAACAGGAGTACCAATATCTTGTAATAAACCTTTGAGCCATAACATCTCACAAATACCTTGTGCCATTGCACAAAACTCAGCTTCAACACTAGACCTTGCCACTACGTTCTGCTTTTTACTACGCCATGTAACAAGGTTGCCACCAACAAACGAGCAATAGCCAGAAATGGACTTTCTATCAGAGGAACCAGCCCAATCTGCATCAGTATATGCTTCGACACGAAGATGGCCATTCGAAGACAAAAGAATTCCTTTTCCCGGTGCTGACTTTAAATACCGAAGAATCCGGATAACAGCATCCATATGAGAGGAATGCGGATCATGCATGAACTGACTAACCATACTCACAAATACTGCTATGTCAGGTCTTGTATGAGACAGATAAATGAGCTTACCAACCAATCTTTGATAATGACCTTTGTCGACCGGAGTTCCCTCCTTTTCTTTAAGTCTGGTAGTAGCATCCATAGGTGTATCAGAAGGATGACACCCTAGCATCCCAGTCTCGGTCAATAAATCTAGGATGTACTTCTTTTGAGAAAGAAAGATGCCTTTAGAAGACCAAGCAACTTCTATCCCTAGAAAGTACTTTAGTTTTCCCAGATCCTTTATTTCAAATTCTCGCCCAAGGTAAGTCTTCAACTGGGTGATTTCATGATTGTCATTTCCAGCCACCACAATATCATCCACATAAACTATTAGGAGGGTTACCTTTTCACCATTTTTCTTGATAAACAAGGTATGATCAGCATTGCTCTGCTTATAACCCGCAGAGACCATTGCCTTGTGAAATCGTCCAAACCAAGCACGGGGGGACTGTTTCAGCCCATATAAAGCACGCTTCAATTTACAAACTTTCCCGCTGGTTTTATCACGAGCGATACCTGGTGGAATGTCCATATACACTTCCTCGTCAAGTTCTCCATGGAGGAAGACATTCTTCACATCTAATTGTTGTAACTCCCAGCCCAGATTCACTGCACAAGAAAGTAGCACTCTGACGGTGTTAAATTTCGCAACTGGTGCAAAAGTCTCATGATAATCGATCCCATAAGTCTGAGTAAATCCCTTTGCAACCAAACGTGCTTTGCATCAATCCACAGCATAGTTGTCAAGGCGGCGTCTAGGCGGCGCCTTGGTCGCCTAGGCGGGCGCCTTGGACGCCTTGTTCGCCTAGTTGGTGTCGCCTTAAACTTTGGCCCCCTCCACCACCTTGGGTCGCCTAACCGCCGTGACAACTATGATCCACAGTGCCATCTACCTTCTGTTTCACCACAAACACCCACTACATCCAACTGGTTTCTTTCCTGGAGGAAGAACCACAAGTTCCCATGTATCATTCTTTTTTAAGGCTTGCATTTCTTCCATCATTGCTGCTTTCCATTTTCCATCTGTAAAAGCTTCCTGCCAATTTTGGGGAATACGAACAAAAGAAAGAGAAGAGACAAATGTACAAAAGGATGGAGAAAGGGAGTCATAAGAGACTACATGAGAAATGGGATGTTGGGTACAAGCCTGAATACCTTTACGATGAGCAATAGGTAAATCAGGAGAAGAAGGAGAAGATATATTACCTGGAGATTGATCTGGTTCCAGGGCCGACAATTGTGGTGGTGCTGGTGCTGGTGCTGCAGTGGATGGGAGCTGCTTATATTTGGAATGTCCCTTGTGATAGGTTTTGAGATTAGGGTCGTTAATTTTCTTCTGAAATTCCCTAATGGTTTGTTGGACTGGAGTCACCTCCCCCTAAAGGGAATTGTCACCAATAGGATTTTCAGCATCTTCTAAGTTCTCCCTCTGGGGAAAATTCTGTTGGGGACCAGTAGAGGCATCGTCTAAGTGCTCCCCTGGGGGAAAATCCGGTTGGGCACCAGCAGAGGGAAGAGGGGTGGAAGCAATAGTTGGTTGAGGGGTGGGATCAACAGGTGGTTGGACCCGGGTCTGGGTCCATACGGGTACGGGAAGATCAACCATCACATCTTCACTGAAAGTCTCCCCCTGAAAAGCTGTGGATTGATAATAGGAGAGAGTTTCATGAAAGACAACATCCATACTGGTGAAGGTACGACATGTAGGAGGATGGTAACACTTATATCCCTTTTGGGATGGAGAATATCTCAAAAAAATACAACGGACCCCACGGGGTTCGAGCTTGCCCGGAGAGCGGGTATCACGAACATAACAGACACAACCAAAAACTTTAGGTGGGACGACAAAGGAGGAAGAACCCTGCAGTAAAGAAGCAGGGGTGTCAGAGTCAAGGACTCGGGTAGGGAGCCTATTGATGAGATAGGCAGCAGTCAGGACAGCATCTCCCCAATATTGGGAAGGGACAGAATGGGCAAACATAAGAGCCCAAGTCACCTCAAGGAGGTGGCGGTTTTTCCTTTCAGCCACACCATTTTGAGCTGGAGTATCGACACAACTGGTTTGATGGAGTATACCATGGGCAGCAAGGTAGTGTTGGAACTGACCATCCATGTATTCTTTACCATTGTCACTTCGCAATATCTTGAGAGTGGCATTGTATTGGGTTTGAATCATCTTATGAAAAATTTGAAAACAAGAAAAAACTTCACTTTTGTTGTGCATTAAATGGACCCATGTACTCCTAGAATAACAATCAATAAAAGAAACAAACCAACGATGGCCTTTGAGAGATGGTTTCCGGCTAGGACCCCAAACATCAGAATGAATAAGATTAAAAGGAGAAGAACTTCTTTTATTAGAAATGGAATAAGTAGAACGATGTTGTTTAGCCAAAACACAGGCTTCACAAAAAAATTCGTTTCTATGACATTCTTTAGCTAATGCTGGAAATAAAAGGGATAATGGTCCTAAAGGGGGATGACCTAGTCTGTTATGCCATTGTTGAAGTTCAGAAGAAACTAACGTGCTTTGATGTATAGGAGAAGCCAAAGGTGGTGGCGAAGTAGGACTCCCATTATCAAGCAGGTACAATCCACCATGCATCTTACCACATCCAATCGTCGCCCCCGTTGCTAGATCCCGAAATACACAGTGAGAAGGAAAAAAAGTTACTTTGTAATTTAAATCACGGGTAAGACTACTGATGGAAAGAAGATTAGTGGCAAATTTAGGAATATGTAAAACAGAGGATAAATGTAAGGAAGGAGTGCAACTGATAGAGCCCTTCCCAGAGATAAAAGAGAGAGAGCCATCAGCCACCCGTACTTTGTCTTTACCAGATGTAGGAGAGTAACAAGTAAAGAGGCTGGAGGATCCAGTCATATGATCAGTGGCACCGGAGTCTATGATCCAAGGAGAGGAACTACCGATGCACAATGACCAGCAAAAGAAATACTTGTATGGGCTAAATGTGAACCTGGAGGAGTGGAAGAACTGGCCGGTGTTGATGTAGTAGAAGCAGTGAAAGTCTGTAACATATGACGGAAAGCCTGAAGTTCATCCTTGGATAGTCCAGTGTCAGTAGGAGGAGCAGGAGTGACAGCCTCAGTATGATTAGCTTTGTTTTTCGATTTTCGAGCAGCACGTTTAGCATCAAAGCCGGCTGGTTTGCCATGTATGATGTATCTTCCAACAGGTGGCCTTAGTGTGCTACAACTTGCCACAATGCTCACATTTAACTGTTGTTTTCTCAGATTTAGAAGTATCAGCAACCGAAGGAGTAGAACCAGCCCCAGTGTGCAAGGCTGATCGATCAGGAAGTGTAGTGTTAAGCATAGTAGTTCTTCGGCGATCTTCACTATTAACCTAAGCATAGGACTGTTCCAGTGTAGGGAAAGGATCCTTACCTAGAATCTGAACCCTAATTGGGTTGTATTCCACATTAAGGCCAGCCAAAAAATCATAAACCCTAATTTTATCGACATGCTTTCTATAGGCAGCAATGTCAGTGGCATTAGTGGGTTGATAATCAAAGTAATGATCAATTTCTTGCCAACACTTGCGAAGTTCAGCATAGTATTGAGGGATGGATAAATCAGTCTGCTTGGTGTCATGGATTTTTTTCCTTTATTCATAGACCTGAGCATCATTCCCTACCTGTGAATAGGTGTCTTTGGCAGCTTCCATATCTGGGCAGCAGTGTCTAGGAGAAGGTAGCCCGGTGCAATTGAAGGATGCATAGAATGAATAAGATATGACATGACCATGGAGTCAGTAGATAACCATTTAGTCTGAGCAGCTCCTTCTTCAGTAGGGATAGGAGTAGTGCCTGTAAGGTGTCCTGTGTAGCCACGGCCAGCAATCATAAGGTAAGTGGATCTAGACCACATTAGATAATTTGTCCCATCTAGTTTGGTGGGAGAAGCAAAAGGAAGATACTCTGGTCGAGAAGATCCATCAGAGTCAGCTAAAGTGATGTCAGACATCATGTAAGTGTAGAAGATACGGGTTTTAAAATTCCCACAAATTTAGCCGTCAAAAATAGCTCAAACTAGGATTGAATTCCCTGCAGGTGGTAGGGAATAAGCCCTCAAAAAATCAGAACCTTCTGATGATGGAATAAGAAACCCTAAATTTGAAAAAATTTAGGAATAGCTGAATGCAAATCAATCGCAGGTTTGAATCTGATGTAGTTTGGATTCAAAGCTGCAATCTGAAAGTAAAGGAGGTGTAGATCAATAAGGGCAGGGATCAATCTCCAAAAAAACAACACAGAAATCCAACTTGAGAAGGAAGCAGCTCGATCTCCAAGGTTGGAGGAAACCTGCGGCAGATCTGATCACACCCAAGTTTGTAAAATCTTCAGTGAGGTGTCATTGAGGGCAGCAGCTAAATCTTCATTGGATCACCTCAAAGTTGCTGCCCTGAGTGAGATAGAGAGTCCGAGAGTGGTGGAGATGCAGAAAACCAGAAGCCGAGAGAGTTTAGAAAGAAAAAAAACCAAAAATATCGAGGGGCTGCTCTTTAGATCAGAGGTGGCTCTGATACCATGTAAACAGCCTTGAGATTGAATGCTTGAATGATCAAAATCGATCATCCAGGCCCTTTATTTATAATAACCAGAATTACAATTAGTCAAAGTAGAAGTAGGAATGCCAAAATAGAGATCGGCTTAGGGGAAAAAACAGAAAAAGAGAGAAAACTGAAAAAGATAAAACACAATATAACTAGGACTAAATTACCCTATCGGGTAAAGTAGCCTATTTTAACATTTATATCTCACATAAGTGAAGGGTATCCTTGTAAATATTTTGTTTTATTGTTATAAATACAAAAGTTACTGCTACCAATTGGGTGTCTAGCTATTCTCTCCAGTCAATAGCTTATTTTCTCTCCATTCTTTTCTTCTTCTCTTCTCTCTTGTTTCCTTCTTCTTTTCTTCGCTTCTAGATAGTACTGCTGGTTGTTTTTAGATCTGAAATTGTCAGTCATAGTAACAGAGCATTTATAGAATAAGACGAGCATAAACTGCTAGAAAGTCCAAAATAATACTGCAAAAGTACTCACAATTAACAGAATAGTTAAACAATCACCAACAAACTATGTGACAGAAACATCATACCAAGAAAATGAACACTTATAATCGTCTGTAATGGTTCTGATATAATAAACACTAATCTTTTCTGTATTTTACTATTCAACCTTATGTTACATAAGCATTTCATACAGGCCAATAAATATGTGCATAACCCAGTCCACATCAGATAGGAACTGACCTTTTTTATTAGAAATTTTAGTGCCCAAAGGCCAACAATATCTGCTTTTGCTTCTTCCAAAGCTGAGTGAAGTTCTTGAAGTTCCTTCATCATTCAAACAAAGTAAAACATGAGAGACCAAAGCAATATTTAGCAAACCAAGTGACTTGTTTTCAGTGTTGGAAACTCAAAATTTGCATTGTGGTCATAATAGAAAATGCAACCTTAATGCTGATATAATACAGAGATCCAAGCAATCAATCAAAACTCAAAGGAAAGTCTCTCAGTAAGTCAAGGTTTTTCCAATGACTGAACTCCAGGGCCAGAAATTAGATTGATCTATAACCATCAAAAACCCCAAAAAAAATGTCTAATCGGTGAAAAAGAATAACTTGCAAATAGGTGAGAAAAACATTTCATTCTTTTTTGTTCAATTAGCAATGGATTAGAAAAGTTGAACATCTGTCGGCCTAGATCGAATGCTCATAGTGGAGCATATATATAAATGGGCAATGGTTAAAATGGAATTTCAGCGTATGAGGCATTTCTGATGGGTTGCCAGTGATAGTAGATCATACAAGTGCCAGGGAATAGAAAAGCACATAATTTTCATGTTCCTTTTGTATCTATCTATCAGCATAGTTCTTGTTCTATCTATATTGATATCTCCCCACTCGTGTATTCCTTCTCCTTTTATAATAAAATTCTCGTCCTTGTTGATCAAAGAAGGGGGAAAGGTATGAGGGAATACCAATCAGAATAACAACAGTAACAATCCAAAGACAGAATCACAAATTACTAATAAGAATTAGAGGGAACGCACCAATCTGACTGTAGACTTTTGACCACTTGGAAGTGTTATTGAGTGAGGTCCAATCCCATGGCAGCACTCATGGCAAATTGTATGAGTGAAAAAGGATTCGAAATCAACATGTATCCTCTGTTCTTCTATAATACATATGTCAGCTATTGGTTGAAGAACATGCTTGAACCTGGTTGGGATGACAACTCACGATTTCAACAGTTTCTCAAACTAATCACAAAAAACTAGTCATATAGACAAACAAGGAACATAATTTGATGCAAATAGTTTATCAGGACAAGAAGTTCACAGAAAAAAATTTACTTCGCCTCTGAGACATTCTTGAGCATGACCATTGACGTCCCACGGTCTTTCACTATACGTTCATCATTTGGTAAATTGAAAGCAACAGTTTGAGGACCCTTTACATCCTAATAAAACATTTGAAGAGAATCAATGATTACTTCTGACCAAGTTATTCTCAAAAAATAAATATTAGTCGGCATTTTTCCTAAAACAGCCAAAAATAAAGATCACTATGAAAAGTGCATAAGACATCAAAAAGCTTGCAAATACGTAAACCAAGATCCAAGAAGAATAGGAGAATGAAATCAAACTTAGATAACCAAATTCAGCATGGTTTGAAACTACAACCACTAAATGGGTAGTGACAGCCTTACAACTAGCCCACCCATCTATTGATTGTACTTACACATATGACCTACATATTATTCGATGTTTCATGGTCGGACCTTAGACCAGATTGGCAGACAGACTGTTCAGCTGCCAGCCAATGGTTTGACTTCCATTCTATGTTTACAAATGCAGTGTCATCAATTTAGAAAAGTGTCTAATGCACTCCTTACTAGACCATAGAGGAGGCTTTGTACCTCAAAAATAAGGTGGTGGAAGCATGGTTCGAGAACTCGCGAGATCTCGCCGAGATCTCGTCGAGTTTCTTGGTTTCGTGAGATCCCGAGACGAGATGCCATACGCATTCTAAAATTACACTTTCTCGGCGAGATTTCGAGATCTCGCCATCGGTATTGTCTCGGTACACATTTTTTCCAGTTTTTTTTTTAGTTTTAAAAGTTCAATATCTCGCCGAGATCTCGGTATCGGGTTAGAACATGGTTTTTTACCCATTTTAATTGCCCATTTGACCCATGTGCCCATTTTTATTAAAAGAGGGCAATGGACAGAACTCGGAAATGTCAATAGTTCTGTCCATAGCTCTCTAAACAAAGGGGAAAACACTCAAACAGCTCTCTCCCTCAAATTTCTTCCTCTTTCTTTCAAATCTTGGGTGGATTGCATTGTTTGAAGTGAAGATTCAACTCCAACAATCCAAGAATCATCACCTATTTGTAGGATTCCAAAGTAAAACTCATATTTGGACTTGTTTTTTGGCAAATCTGGGCATGCCATTGTGTTTAAATGGCCTGAAATAGGCTGGATACCAAGTTTCAGACCCAAAATATGTATAAAACCCACCGAGTTGGGGATCCAAGCCAAAAATAAAAAAATGCAGCAACTCGCCGAGATCTCAGCGAGATCTCGGCTCGACTCGGTTTCTGGTTTGGCCGAGATGCCACCGAGACCCGAGTCTTAGAACCTTGGGTGGAAGTGGCTGGAAGGAAAGCATATAATATCGAACAATGTTTCTGTGTCTTCTCAATGCAATGTCAAAGTCGACTTATTTACTTTTATGTTAGCAAAAATCTAATATTCAGAAATAACTGGAAGTATAAAAATGAAAAGGAACAAATTTTAGGGGGGAAAATAGTATTAAAGACGCCATGACACCCTCCCCACCTCCAGAAAAAGAAACAAAGTTTTAAAGATGCATAGACAAAACCATGCAAAAGAAAGGATTGGGAAACCTATGTCTTAGAGAAGGAGCTAAGCAGTGCCAGTGACAATCCTAAGTAGGAGTACAATCTTATGTGAAAACTCAATTGAAATTTTATGTCCAAACACCCAAAGGTATTCATATGCACATCATAGATTAAAAAAAAAATGCTTCCACATGTTTTGAAATAAGTAATTGAAATATTCTAGGCACAATAGACAACTCACTCCTGCATTATAAACAAGCTGTATCACACGAATTGGAGCAGCTATGACATCTTCCGATTTGTATATGTTGTCTAATGGAAGATTTTGCTCCAAAACCTGACCAAATACTGTGAAGTTACAACAAGAACATAGAAAAGAAAGGAGAGGGAAAGCAAAGGAGGACACTGAACTTGCAAATGATCACCAAAAAGTTTAAGTTGAGATGTTGCTTTTTCATCACGTATGCCAATGAATGCTTCGAATGTAGCCTAAAGAATAAGACATTCAACAATAAAAAGTTGAGTACTACACTAATATAATCACCATCACATGTCCATTCTCTACACAAAATCACCATTATTGCACCAGAAAAGTATTATGTAGAACATAAGAATAAGATGCCTATCAGCAATACCTTGTATCCAAAAATAGTATCTTCATAAGTCTCATATGGACCAATAGTAATGTCCAACTTAGAGTCCTGCAAAGGATTCAAGCAGATAAGTGAAAGTGGTTAGTCTCAGTGATAAGAAGACCAAGAATAATAATTAGATCCAAGCAGTTCTTACATCCCATAGACAGACAACATAAAATTTGAATACAGAGTAGTGTCATGAAAAGCAATTTCCGCCAAACACCAAATAAAGAGTTTCTTTGACTCTTTTCAAACTCATTAGCATAGGCCATAGAGGTTAGAAAACCTTAAATTTCAAAGTAACAGTTGCACAAATTGTTTTTTGCATACCGTAAGTAATGTTTAAGAGATTTTTTATGTCCATTAAAATAAAAAAAACACTACCATTACCCTGTACCCACACCTAAAACAACTGAAGTTCAATGATTTCTCAACAAAGAAAGAATATTTTAGAGCTTGACTTTCAAAAAAGAATGAAGTAAATGATAAAAAAAAAATTATGTAATAACTGCAGTCAAAATTCCAAAAGGGAGCAGAAAAGGCAGTGGCAAAGGAAAGAGAAACAGGTGAAACTGTTTTGATACGTCTCTATAAACTTAACTTTTACCTATTCAAACACTTGTCATTGTAAATTAATGAAAAGAACAAAATCATGCATGTGAAAACATTAATGAACAGAGTAAAGCTAATAAGAGACAGAGAATATGTAAATAAATAACCAGAACAGCATTTGGCACGATATATTCATATATGCACAAGAAATATACCAACTCCATCCAAGCTATGTCAGATTCATAGTAATTGTTTGAAAGAAAAGCATCAGCTTTGCTATTCAGCAGCCTCTTCAAGCTACACAATGTCAGACAAATAATTAGATTATAAGCCAACAATAAACTGCACAAGAAAAATCTCCAACAAAAGGAACCTAAATCTCTTCCCAAACAACAATCTACCTGGGAGAGTCGGTCAAGTCCCCAGCTTTATTTAGTAGCTCAGCAGCTTTTGTAAGAAATTGTTTATATTCTTCAGAGTAAGGAACAATGAAAAGATCACTAATTGGCTGTGCAACCTGATGAATGCTACCAGATATACCATTGAATGGAGAGACATCTAAATCAGATTCACTCCGTCTTCTAATAACAGTAAAAAATCCTGTAGCAGCTTGTTGTTGATCCCGACTTAAACTACTCTTCCACAATTCAAATTCCTATCACAAATTAGAGAAAGCCAATGACTGCCAAGCTGGGTATATGAAGATATGCAAACAATGCAAAATAATGGAACTTTGCGACATATATAAGTCAGACTCACAGGTGGGTCTTATCTTTCTAGATTCGAGATACTACATAAATGACTAAAACATTAATGAAGGTGCAGAGTGGGCCAAGCTCAAACCAAGATGAGCTATTCAACACGACCTTTGGCTGGCATTTCAGATCTTTTGCCAGGTTTTTTTGAGGCCTCATGCAGCATGACAAACCAACACAAATGATGAATAGTATCAAGTGAGGTTTAGTAGTGACCTCACTGTTTCTTTTGATGAGAACCAAATATAAGTTTATTTTAGCTTAAACCATGCAACAAACTAATGTTAAAGTATGTGTCTATCGAGCTCCTAGGGTTAGTGTATCTCGATTAGAATATTCCTTATTCTAATCGAGAAACCTAGTTCCTAGGTGTCTCACCTTATGGTTGTAGTTAAGTGATGGTCAGTCCTAGCCCTAGTTCTAGTCTGTTTACTAGTATTTTTCTATTTCTTGTGATTCCTAGTAGGATTAGGAATCTTAAGTTGTAACTTGAATTCACATATAAATAAAGGGTTGTGAGAGGGGACTGGATAGTTGGATCTCCCCTAACTTCAGTCCCCTTCTCTCTTCTTCGTCTCTTCTCTTCTCCACCCTCTTGGTCTTGGTTTTCTTGTGCTTATTCTGTCACAAGCTAAAGTAACTATGGTTATCTCCAGGCTGGCACTCAGGTTGATTCTTAGGTTTGACTTTGGTTGTGAGCTGACTCTTTAGTTCCTAGTGTTGGGCTTGCGTCAGCCCTCAACCAAGCGAAACCACCAAATTTGCATCCATAACTGTAAATATAAATACAAGGAACACATAAATATCATTCCAAAGATTACAAGAAGAAGAAAAAAAAGTGGGGGGGGGGGGGGGAGGGTTCCTACACTCGGGCTATCACTGCCACCATGGCAGCTCCGATTGCTATCAAATTTAATAAGATATATTGTCCATTTTATCATCTAGTCGTGTTAAATTCCAGACTATCTGAGTTTTCCATATATAAATGCAATGCTTTGAAAATTGTTTAAGAAATTCAATTATGATTTGGACCACTTAAACAGCAAGACTTCTGAAAAGTAAGGGGAAACACCCCATACATAGTGCACCACAAAGTTCAGATGGATCTCCAAATTTGGCATGTGGATTAAACTATCCAACTTTCAGGATCCAAATCATCTTGTCCAAATGGCGAAAGAATAGTCAGCATGTAGGAAAGGATTTCCGTACATGGAGTGTAGGAAACCTTTCTTAGAAGAAGAAAAAAAGGGAAATTTACACATACCTTCCCTGAGGTTTACTTTAATTACACTTTCACCCGTGAGGTTTGGCAAATGACGCGTACCTCTCCTGCTTTCCAAATTAATTAATAACTAAACCCACTCCGTTAACCTGGGAATGAAAACGTTAGAATTGTTCATTTGTTGACCAAATTGCCCTTCATGCTAAAATAAACCTATTTCTTCCATCTCGCCCATGGAGGATTCAAAGACCAGCAGCACGACCATCAGCCTCTCTCCGACAACCTCTTTAACTGGTGACGATCCCGGAACACCCTGCATCAATGACCACCGGCCCCTCTCTGACAACCCCTTTAACTGCCACCATGGAAGACGAGCTTCTACAACAGTCCAAGCAAGAGAGCTGGGAAGATGACGAAGAAGAAGAAATGGTTGAGGAAATTGAATAAAACCCTATTCAAAACCCTAGTTTGCTATCGGTACATTAGATCTGTAAAAAAGAAGACAGAGAATCAGATGAAAGTCGAAATTCCTCTCCGGATCTGGAATTCAGTTGCAGGGACTTACAGAATCTTAATGAGGGTTTGAACCTTAGAATAACTTCACTGCTAAGGGTTTTAATTTGTCAGATTACAGCTTGGGCTTTGGGTTGTTCTTGTGTTTTTTAGTAGAATCGGAGGATCGAGAGTTGAACATACGGTGATTTTTTTAATTTTCTGTGTGTTATCATCTTCCTCTTTGGAGTTTGTAGGAGAGAAAAAAAGGAAATAAAGCTCTTGTTTTGGCTTTGTAGGGTCCAAGCTAGCTTCTGAAGGAGACTCCTGGTTCGCTTTGTCTGAGGTGCAACTAAAGGAAAGAGTGATTAAGAACTAAAAACACAGTTTGTTCGAATTCATAATTTCAGATGCAGATGATGTCCGGAGTAAATAGAAAAACCGAAGCACGAAGTCAGAGTTACTTTTTAAAATTCAAACGAAAACAGAGTCGATCCAAGGGGAAACATGAAAAAATTTGTATCTGCTCAGATCTTTCCGCCCCACCCCTTCCATTTCTTTCATCAAACATCAAGAAATCATGATGCCCTTTTGATGGAGGCAATCGCTCATTGCCACTAAGCCTGATAACATACTCTTGCCAGTTGGAACCAGTTGAAGCTGGCTGATTTTGGATCTGCTCAGATCTTTCTGCCCCACCCCTTTCATTATCCCCTGCTGCCGAATACACAAACCCTGCAATCAAAACCCTAGTTTGCTATCGGTATGAGATCCGTTAAAAAAACAAAAACCCTATTCCAAAGCAGGGACAAGCACAGAGCTTTTGGGAGTAGCAATCATCACTGGGACTGAGATTAGCTGTGCACCTCTCTCTCCCCACATAGCATCTCCACTTCCCATCTCGCCCATGGAGGATTCAAAGACCAGCAGCACAACCACCCCCATTCAAAACCCTAGTTTGATTTCTTATCCATCGATTTCTACAGAGGAGGAAATTGGATTTGATTGGGGAAGATGAGTTGCAGGTGGCGGTAGCAGTGTTGGTGGTGGTGGCGGTAGCGGTGTTGCAGGGAGGCTCGGCTCAGTTGTTAGTTTGGTCAGGAAGATGAGTTGCAGGTGTCCAGTTGAGATATTCAAGGGTATATTGGTCATAAAATGTCCGAATTTTTTACCATTCGCAACTAACGGGAACAACTAATGGAGTGGATTTACTTATTAATTATTTTGGAAAGCAGGGGAGGTACACGTTATTTGCCAAACCTCACGGGTGAACGTGTAATTAAAGCAAACCTCAGGGGAGGTACGTGTAAATTTCCCAAAAAAAAATTCTAAAAATACATTATTTTGATGCACTACCATTTTATCCATATCCGGAGGGTAGAAATTAGCACCAGGCGGTTTCTGCACAGGGAATGCAGCTCTATATTCAAGTCCTTTCCACCCAGGTACAGACTTAGTAGATTCCACATGCAGCTTGACTGCTGAGTCTGCAGTTGTCAAAAACGCCTCATTCTCATCAAGGGATGACCTGTTATGGAAGAAAAAAAAAAGACTGTAAATTAAATTATGCCATAGACAGTTATTTAGTCCCAGAGACCAAGGCCAATTCATGCTAACTTAGGAACTGAATAAATATTTGAATTGGTAAATTACCAACATATCACATTTGAAAAGAAACAAAAATATGCAGAAATAAACGCCAATAATGACTCGACTTCTTTTGGCAAGACTAAAATACTGAAGAAAAGCTAAAAATATAGTAAAGCACTCCACACTCAATATCACGTTGACAAGAATCTGATATTCATTAATTGCATGTAAAACGAAGATATTTTTCCAATATATAATGTGGAACTTTTAGAAGATTACATCACGCATAGAATCCTACAGTGGACATAACCATGCTTAGCACAATTCCTGATGGTTAATGATTCAAGCCTCTGCATTCCTTCCAACATCATGTTAGTGCATAACAGAGAAGATACTTTGCATAACCAATGTTGGGATATATCTTGTTTGTTGTCAAATATCCTCCCATTATTCTTCCTCCAAAGACCCAAATCACTACAAAAGAGACTCCTGTTATTCATCTTCCAAAGATCCAAATCAATACAGAAAGAACCATCTGAAAAAGCATTTTCCCCACATCAAAGGGAAGTAGATGGCCATGAAGAGGAAACTCTTGTCACTAAAAATCATCTCTTGTATTCCCCAGTAGGCCAAAGCACATTCAATAAGATTCTCCTCTAAAAACCCCAAGGAGACAAGATATGATGATTTATTGAGCTTATAAACGACACACCTTAACAAGCTCGCAAAAAAAATTATATTAGTTTCTTTGATGTTCATGGAATTGGTGGCAGGTTTGCATTTCCTTCCTTTTTTTTTAGGGGGTTGCTGCTAGTCAACAAGTTGTTATTAATGTTTTGTAAGGATAATTTCTTGTTTACCTTGCAGAAGTAGTTTCTCCTGGAAAGTGACTTCTTTAACTGTGACAAAATAATACAGTTAAGAGTAAGGTAAGACAGATGAACAAAGGGAAACTCAATCCAATCACTTAATCTCTTTCCTAATCTTCGTCTCTTCCACGCCTCCCCCCCCTCTTTGTCCTGCTTCAACAAATAACTGACGTCATTAAAAAAAAAAATAAGGATGCAATCACCAAGGGTAAAAAAACAGCCTCCCATGACTAGCAAGAGAACAATGTTGACGTATGTTGATATACATTGTTGTAGGTTTGTAGCCCTTACTTAACAGATCAAGCTTTTGATAAGCAATTATAACATGGTATCAGAGCTAGGAGGTCAGGTGTTCAATCCCTGGTAAGTGTGAGGGTTTATGTTATGTGTTGCCGTACGCCCGTACCCCTATGCTTTGTGCCCCTTGGTGACATGTGATGGCGCCATCACATGTAGAGCTGCGGGCCTGCACGTGTGGGGGTGTCGATTGTGTTGACATACATTGTTGTAGCCCTTACTTAACAGCTTGAACTTTTGGGATAAGCGGTTATAACAAACAAGAAGGAAAGCAAGAAGGCAAAAACAAGAAAAAAACTTTGCTTTCTTCAATTCCTTGGTCATTTTTCTCCAAAAGCATAGGATTTCAGTTACAATCACCATCATCCAAGTCCCTTCCACTCATTTCAAGTAAGGCAGAACGAACTATGTTCTGCAATTCCGTTTTAGCAATTTTTCTGGCCCGTGACACGATCAACCTTTGTTTTTAATATATTCGGCAGCCCTCATAAGTTAATTGGGCTACTGTTTTTCAACTGTTCTTCAGTGCAGACCAATCAGATTTTTCATTGATTTAAATCAGAAAAGGATGCACTGCATCAAAACAAGGAGTGCCACCAAGTCAACCCAACTTTTTTCCTTAATAAATCTTTCGACCAGGATCATATTCTTCATTAGAACACTATGTTCAAATGTCTAAGTAATCCCATGTCAGGTCATTTTACATTTCTCTTCTCCCTTTAGAAGCTCCAATCTCCGATTCTATATCACAGCACTCATTCCATTATTTTTTGTTGTTATTTTGTTCTTCCCATTTTCCTATTTGAGGGCTCCTTCCAATCATGCCTCCAAATCATCCAATTTGACATTTATGCAAAATATATTCAGAACATACAAAGCTGTTTGATTGGAGGAAAAGATTGACTGCCTATTGATAGCCCTACTACTTCATTTAAAATAAGTGAATGCTAGGTCCAAGTACAAGAAGTACAAGAATGCCCCTATGGACAGATTTACCCTTATACTCATATTACAGCACTCCCCCTCAAGTTGGTGCATAGATATCACACATGCCCAACTTGCACACAATTGAATGAAACAACTTACTACTTACCCTTTGGTAAAAATATCAGCTAATTGACCACCAGACTTAACAAAAAGAATACAGATTAACCCATGTTCCAACTTCTCCTTAATAAAATGATGATCAATCTCCACATGATTGGTTCGATCGTGCTGAACTGGAGTGTGAGCAATGCTGATGGTGGGCTTACCGTCACAATAAGAGCATCATCAGTAAGGGAATAGGGAGATTCATATCTTTTAAAAAATCTTTGGAGCCACATCAACTCACAAATGCCATGGGACAAGGAACGAAATTCAACTTCAGCACTGGACTGAGCTACAATAGCTCTTCCAAGTAACCAAGTTCCTCCCACAAATGTACCATAACCAGTTGTAGATCGTCAATCATCTAGAGAGCTGGCCCAATCTGCATCTATAAAGGCCTCAACTCGCAAGTGACCATGGGAAGAGAAAAGAACCCCTTTTCTTGGAGCATATTTCAAACATAGTTATCAAGGCGGGAAGGCAACCATGGCGTTTTAGAGGGTAAAAAACACAAGGCGCCCAAGGCGTCCAAGGCAACCAAGGAGTCTGGACGCCATGGTGACGCCTTGGTGACGCCTTGATAACTATGATTTCAAATACCGCAGGATACCCGAGAGATTTCCTCTATGTAGTTACCAGTGACCACAATGACGTCAACATAAACAATGAGAAGAGCAATCTTGGAACCAGATCGCTTGATAAATAAGGTGTGATCAATGGAACCGACAAACATCATGGCTCTATGGAATCTCCCAAACCAAGCACGAGGAGATTACTTTAACCCATAGAGCGCATGTTTGATCTTGCAAACTTTCCCTTCAGTTTTCTAACAAGAGAACCCAAGAGGAACTTCCATATACACGTCTTCTTCAAGCTCTCCGTGAAGAAATGCATTTTTGACATCAAGATGGTTTAATTCCCATCTGAGGTTAACTGCACATGAAAGGATCACACGGATGGTGTTCTCAACAGGGGCGAATGTCTCCTGATAATCAAGGCCATATGTCTGAGTAAATCCTTGAGCAACTAGCCTAGCCTTGTATCGATCCACTATCCCATCCATTATTTAATTCATTGTGAATACCCATTTGCAACTCACGATTTTCTTATGAGGAGGAAGACACACCAAGTCCCAAGTATCATTTTTGTTCAAGGCTTGCATTTCTTCAACCATGGCTACCTTCCACCGTGGGTCTATAAGAGCCTCTCGCCCATTCTGGGGAATAGAGACAAAAGACAAGGAAGACAAAAAAGCATGATGTGAAGGGGAAAGAGAGTTGTACGAAACCACCTGAGCTATAGGGTGTTGCGTACACGATCTCTTTCTCTTATGGACAGGTATATGTCAGTCAAGAGATGGATCATAACTGCTAGAAAATTCGGGAAAGAGATTATCAAATGGAGTAGAACTTGGATCAAGAGGTGGCGGTTGACTGGGTAGAGTTGATTCGACTATGGTGGTGTCTATTTATTGCTCACGATCTCAACGAACATACACTTTCATAATAGGCGGATCAGTACCTTGTATCTCCCCCTAAACTGAAGGAGCTGAAGTAGGTGGAGCAAGGGAAGGAACAAGAGGCACATCTTCACTAAACATAGGATCCTCCACCTTGAAGAAGTGTCGGAGAAAAGTAGGCAGAAGACTCATTAAAGACCACATCCATAGTAACAAACACGCGACGGGACGGAGGATGGTAGCACTGATAGCCCTTCTGGATGAAAGTAGCCAATAAACATACACCTGAGTCCTCGTGGATCCAACTTGTCATGGGGATGGTGATTCCAGGCAAACAAGTACACCCAAAAATCTTTGATGGAATGAGAAAAGAGGACGATCCCTGGAGAACTACAAGAGAAGCACAAAAGTCAAGAACCCAGGTAGGCATCTGGTTAATAAGATATGTGGTTGTCAAAACAGCTTCACTCCAATACTGGGAAGGAACATGCATTTCAAACAAGAGGGACCAAGTCACCTCTAACAAATAGCGATTCTTGTGCTCGGTGACACCATTCTAAGTTGGGGTATCCACGCAACTAGTTTGATGGAGAATTCCCTGGGTAGCAAGGTAAGACTGAAACGAACCATCCATATATTCCTTACCATTGTCACTCCAAAGGATGTGAATAGTAGCATTGAACTGGGTGTGAACCATGCTATGAAAGAGCTGAAAACAGCAAAAGACTTCACTCATGTGATGCATCAAATAAACACAAGTAACTCATGTATGACAATTAATAAAAGAAACAAACCAACCATAATTGTCCAGGCGGCAAGGCGACCTAAGGTGGTGGAGGGGTGCCTAAGCGCTTAGGTGGCAAGGCGCCCACCTGGGCATTGCCTAGGCGACCAAGGCGCCCTAGTGTTATTTATTATTTCTCCTCTTTTCTAACATTATTTAATATGTTACAATATATACCTTATATCTTCAAAAATCAACATTAAGCCACACAAAGTAGGGGTGTCAGTTTGGCCCTGTCAGCCCGAACAGGGCCTGGACTGGAATTTTCAACCCTAAGGGTGGGTTAGGGTTCGATTATTCAAGTCCGAGGTCAGGGTTGGGCTGGGCTAGGGTTGAGACCTTGGGCTGAGCCCTGCCCGGCCCAGTCCAACCCTGATTTTAACCCTGACTTTATAATATGGTTTTACTGCTTTAGCCTTTAGTCTTTAGGTTTCAAACTTTCAATGTTTCATTACTTCCCTTCATTCGACATTTAGGGTTTGCAGTTTGGACTTTGCCGTTTACTCTCCCAAGTCCCAGCCAAGTAGCCGACGAACTACTTGTATTATCTACAGCATCTCTGCGTTTCCATGAGGTAAAGCCTTGCCTGTTCTTCATCAAGCCTACACCTTACTTCCTCCCCCAATCTCGGCTTTTGGCTTCTGCAACTCCTCTCCCAATCTCGTCTTCTAGCTTTTGCGACTCAAGAGCATGGAGCAGTGGCTGTGGAGCATCTCGGAATTTCCCTGAGGTAAACCATAAGCGTATTATCTATGTATATTATATAGTCACGATGAATGCTCTGCCAAAGCAGCGTTTGCTCTGCCGGTTATGATTGCTCTGCCGAAGCTGGGTTTGCTCTGCCAGTTTCTGGTGGTGCTCTCCTCTGTTCTTCCCTTTTCTTCTCTCATGGTGCTTCTGTTGCAGAAGATATAAAGGGAAACTACTAATCAATGTGGCGCTTCTGTTTTGTATCTCTTTTAGTTTTTCCCCTACGCATGTAGAGGAGATTTGTTTGTGGACTTGTGGGTTATGACTGATGATGGTTTATATGGGGAGTGGGCAGTGTTTATGAGGGATTTCATACTTTTTTTAAAATGATTTTTACTTCTCTTTTTATCATTCTGGTATGCTTTTGAAGTTCAATGCTGCAGCTCAAGCAATTGATAAGATTTGGAACATTGGACTTTTTTTTTTGGGTGAAAGAACGCTTGGACTTCTTGCTTGGTGGTTATGCACTTGCAATGAAAATGTTTCAGCCTTGACATTCTCAATAATATTCTGCTTCCCAAATTTCTGACTTTTCCTTTCATGACTTTATCATGGTTGCTAAATCATTCTTATCATCCTGAGATTTATTGGAATCATTCTTGACTTCTTTTTGTCACTCAAGAAATATTCACCATTTTCCAGGCGAAGGTCAATCTTATTGGTCTGTTGAGGAGGAGGAAAGGGTGTATAAAGTTTCTTCTCTTTACCCTTGACTTTCTTTCTCTTAACATCTTTCTTCCTCTTAACATTTTTCTTCTTGAAATTGGGAAGGTATCTATCCCAGGCCCAACTCTCATTTGCAAGTTCTGGATTTTTTTAAAGCTTCCGTTTGATCATGAGCTCCTTGATGTGGTAAATTGGATGCTTATTATTCTGCATGCAATCTTCAACAATCCTTGTGAAGAACAGCCAGATGTTATTTGTTTAGGTAAAGAAAATGGAATTGGGGAGTTGATTGAAAATGACTTAAGAGATAGGAAAAAGACAGTATCTAGATAAGGGAGATTTCCTATTGATGTTAATGTTTTTGTTCATTATCAGTGTTGTTATTTACAGATTCAAATTTCTCTTGGGTGCAATTGCTATTGACATTCTTTTAATATTGTTTGGTAAGGCGTATATTGTTGTGAATTAAAGAACAAGTGTTTTACATTTTTTTAATGCATAGGAGGACAAAAATGACAAAAAATAGGGCAAAACAGGGTCAATCCGGGCCAACCCAACCCAGCCCGGCCCGATCATGGTCAATCAGGGCGGGCCTGGGCTGGGCTGAGCCTGGGTTGAGTTTTTTAGACTTGGGTCAAGGTCAGGACGGGCCTGGGCTAAACTAAAGGGTTCCAGGCTTGGGCTAGGGTTTTAAAAAACCCGGCTCAACCTGACCCTGTTTCACCCCTAACATCAAGTCATCAAAAATCAACATTAAGTCAAATCCAGTCCTAAAAATCAATATTAAGCCACATCAAGTCATCAAAAATCAACATAGAACTAGAAGATAACAGAACTGAAGAAGCAAGCTATTGTAAGTTTGAAACAATCAAAATATACAGTTGGTTATACTGTTCTTAGAATTTGTCATTGTCATGGTATACCTAGTCTCACATTTGGTTTATATTATTGTTAGAAAATATGATCTTATCTATAAGTAATTAAACTGCTCTCGATTTAGATAAAAGTTCTTGTTCTCTAAGAAGTTTGACTGATCAAATGATTTTATTTTTACATGAGACCTTTTGTATTAGATAGAGCACAAAACCAGCTTTTCAACAAACCCAAGATTGCTTAAATCTGATTTATATTGAAGGAGTTATGTACCGGTCAAACCTTATTTGGTGTGTGAGAATGTTGTCAAAATTGTTCTAAATGAACATATTTTTTTAAATATCAAAACAAATGAATATTTTACCGCTCTTTTGGTTTTAAGCAATATTTTACCATATTAAGATTTATGGAATTTTCAAATTTGAGAAGAACCTCAGCATTAGAAAGTTGAAAACTTACCTACCGCCGAAAATCTAGTTTTTGTTCTTGAACTTAGGGGTTGACTTTTTATCATTTTGGAATTTGATTTTTTTGCTATCTTTATTAGATTCCAATAGGGGGTATTTGCTTATTTATGAATAATATTTTAAGTAAATGAACTAACAAATTCATTTACTTCAATGGTATTTGGCATAAATAAGGGCCAAGGCATTTGATACCACTAAGGCGACAACTGCCTAGACCCTAAGAAATCTGCCTAGATACCTAGGCGACTCCTGGACGACGCCTTGACAACTATGAAACCAACGATATCCTTAAATAGAAGTACAACGGGCGGAGCCCCATACATCCGAATGAATAAATAAGAAAGGAGAAGTACTTCTATTATTTAAACTATGATAAGCAGAACATCAAAACACAAGCATCACAAAAGAAATCCTTCGGGTTACATTTCCGAAACAAATGAGGAAAAGCTTTAACTAAAGCTCCAACAGGGGGATAGCCTACAAAAATAAATCAGATAAAGGAGTTGTAGACTTGTAGTAGAATCGGTCTGATGAGCTAGACGAGTAGAAGAGATGTCATTGTCGAGCAAATACATACCACCATGTAATCTACTGCAGCCAATCGTATTCTCCGTCTCCAGATCTTGAAAAATGCGATGAGAAGGGAAAAAAGTCGTTTTACAATTCAGATCAATAGTGAGACAACTAATGGAAAGAAGTTTAGTAGAGAAATTAAGAACATGCAAGACAAAAGCTAGGGATAAAGTGGGAGAACAAGTGATGGAACCCTTCCTAAAAATAGAGAGGGAACCATCAGCAACCCGAACCTTGTCTTTACCTGAACAAGGAGAATACTGAAAAAAGAGACTTGAGGAGCCAATCATGTGATTAGTGGCACCAAAGTCAATGATCCAAGGACGAGAGACAACTGATGCATAATGACCACCAAAATAAATACCTGAATGGGCAAGAGATTGGAGTTAGAGGTGACCAGAGTAGGTGTAGAGGCTAAAGCAGAAGCAGGTGCAGAGGATAATGAAGGCTCCAATTTAGTCATCAAGCGCTAGAGCATAGCAAGCTCATCCTGAGATAGGGAAGATCCAATACTGGCAGGGGCAAACTCAGATGCTTCAGTATAATGACCTAGAAATTAGAAACCTAAGAGTACATAAATTATTAATTTCAGCCGAGGGGTATTTTTCGTAATTTTACAATGTAGGGGTAATTTCATAAATTGCTGTTTAATTTCATAAATTATTGTTGTTCTTTTTAATGACTTGATGCATAGGATTTAATTCTAGAAGACCTAATTTTGGATGGCTTATAGATAACTAAGGTAATCAGAAACGAAAGAGTGCTTTCGTTCTTTATTTTAATTTGATTTATGGATTTAGTAAATAAATAAGCATTTAGCCTAGTCGCTGAGACACTACTTTTTTTTAAGAGGTATTGGGTTCAAGTCTTATAAGCCTTAAAGGGGGGGAGTATTTTATTTATATTCTTTTATTGTTGGGTCTAAGTCAACGGTGGGCCCCACCCTATCCAAAAATCGTGTAAGGAGGGGATTTCAAATTTGCGCAAGAAAAGGGGATAACCCCCACGTGTGGAAAAGAAGGTAATTAGAAAGTAAAGAGAAACTAGGATATATAAAATAAAATTTAAAAAAGAAAGAGAGACCGAAAGAGATAGGGACAGAGAAACACCGTGAGAAAGAGAGGAAAAGAGACTGAGATAGATAAGGAGAGAAATATCGCGAGAGAGAGAGCTGCTGATCATTGACTCCATTGTGGGGACTATTGGGGTTAGTTTACTTGTGAATTAACCTTATATTAATCCTAAATTGATTTTATATCTGAAATCCTATAGGGACAGCATGTATGTACACGTGTTGGGAATTTATTTAGGTGATCTAAGAGTGGACTTTAGGGGAATAAAATAGTGTTGTGCTGTTTAGACCATGTGATCAATAGAGTATATATAATACTTGTAGGTGGTGACGAATTCGAGAACTTGGAATTTGGAGTGTTGGACTAACACGTTCACAAGACAAAGTAAGTGGAGCATAGTAGGTGTACACCACAGTTGTGTGGTATGATTGACTTAATTTTTGTTTGGTATGCTTGTTGTTGAAATATGTTAATGTATGGTGATTTGAAATTATGGTCATGAGTGATATGTGGTTATGTGAGTAATGTTTAGTGATGTTAAATCTTGTTTTGGTGTGATATATAATTGTGGAAGTGATGCCTAAGGGCTAGTGATTATTGCTTGGATGCTTTGGCATGAGTGTTGACATGTTATATTTAAAACATGTGTGTGTTTAAAGAGTGAAATTGGAGAGAGTGTTTGAGGGTAAATAGACTGCACCATGCCAGTGAAGAGTCATAGCCACCAGAGAGATAGAGTGTTCCATGGGGCCACGGAAACATCCATAGTCACAGAGTGGGTGACAATGGGGTATACACAGTCACAGAGTGGGTGACAACAGAGAGTGATTGTAGTGGGCCGTGTTTCTCTTGTGTTATGGGCGGTGGTAAGCTATTTCCCTCAGTGCCGGCTAGAGTGATAAAGAGTGATTATAATAAGTGAAAGTGTATTTTGATGAAAAGTGTTATTTTTAAAGAAAACTAAAAGTAATTTGTTTAGCCGCATGTGATTGTTTGTTTGTTGTTTCTATGTTGCACTCTTATTATATTCTGTCTTACTGGGCTGTTTAGCTTACCCAGTAAGCTATCACAAAGGATTGAGATGGAGGTATACTCTTGGTGGAGAGTTCGAGGGCGACTCGAAGATTTAGTTTCTTTTCATTATTATTATTTTATTTCATTAGATGGATGTAATAAGGAGTGATTTAAGATGTAAACTACGATAGATTGGTTTTTGAGGTTTTAGTTTGGACAAACCTTAGATTGCCACCAATAGGAGTTTTTTTTATAAGATTTAAAGCTACGGTTTGAACATTTTATGTTTGAGATTTGAATTTGATGATTTACTTTGAATGTTTCTGTTTGATTTTAGTGATCATTTGATTATCGCCCATAAGGGCTGAAACCCTACATGTATCAAGGTTTGGGTCTTGACACTCAATGTGATGAGCATGGGACTAGGAGGATTTACCATGATCACGGCCTCGTTAGGTGGAGGAATTAGGCCGACCATGAAGCTTCCAACAGAATTCCTTGGTGTGTCTTTCCTTACCACAGTCACACTTAACAGGTTCCCGTTTAGAGGAAGGGCAATCACTGGGAAGAATAGAACCACCACTAAGCTGTGTAGTAGACCCAGAAAATAGAGCAAATTGTTACTGAGAGATAAGGGCTGCAACAAAACAATGTGACGGCTGTCCTCCAACTGAATCAAACAGTAGGACTGCTCCAAGGCAGGGAAAGGATCTCTACTAAGCAATGGGGCACGAATCTGATCATACTCAAAAAATCGCACACGTGGAACTTATCTTCCCGCTTCTTGAAACTAGTAGCATCAGCAATGCAAGTAGCCTGAATAGTATCATAGAAATCTAACTCTTGCCACAGACTTCGCAACTCAGAATAATATTGTGACAGAGTTAGATCCTTTTGCTTGGTCTCACGAAGTTTCTTTCAAAGTTCATAGACCTATGCATCATTCCCGACCTGGGAATATGCGTCTTGAGCAGCTTTCCAAATCTTGGCAGCAGTATAAGGTAACCCTAGCAATTTGGAGTTGCACAGAATTGATGAGAAAGGGCATCACCAAGGAGTTATCAAAACTCAACTTCTTCTGTGCTGCACCAGCAGTAGTGGGCTTCCAAGTTGAGCCTGTAATATGGCAAACACACCCACGTGAATCGATGGACAGGTAACAAGAATGCAACCACATCAAATAATTGTTCCCATCTAATCAAATAGAGCTTACAGGGAAAGAGGGAAAATCAAAATCATTATGAGTCCCACTATTCGTTCCCTCAGTTCCAGTTGATGCAGTAGTAAGATCCAAGGTTTAGAGTATCGGTATCGGGTATCGTATCGGTCGGGTGATTTTAAGAGACGTATCGTATCGTTTCATATCGTATCGTATCAAAGATACATATCGAACACAACAGATACGCATAGAAATGGTCAAGATACACATGGAAATTCACTTTTGGAACAAAAAACAATATAAATAAGCAACATACAACAAGTGTCATGCATAAACACTAAAATGGAGAATAATGTATAACCAAACAAGTGCATTAAATTGAAATTGTTATAAAAGATGAGCTTTCTTAGATGTTGTAATCGTCTATAGCCATCAAGAGTATTGGATGACGCAAAGGATGATGTTGTAGCAGTCCTCGATTCATTTTTTAGTCCAAAAGTGTGAAAAACCAAGATTAAATGCAAGATTTTAGTCTCTTGGTTGAGAGTTTTCCTTCATTTTTCCGTTAGAATAGGAGTTGTATCAAGTCTATGAGTGAAAATGGTTTTTTTATGGAATGTATCGGTATGTATCGGTACGTATCGGAATGTATCGGTACGTATCGGAATGTATCGGTATGTATCGGCATGTATCGGTATGTATCGAATTGTATCGGCCGATACATATCGATACGAATTCGATACGTATTAAACCACCCACAGAACCCTTTTCTGGACGTATCGATATGTATCGGTCTGTATCGTATCGGCCGATACAAAACGATACCAATCGAGACGTACTAGTTTCTAAAAAAAAGATATGTATCGGTATGTATCGTATCGGTATCGACCGATACCGATACGTATCGGTGTGGATCGTATCATATCAGTCAATACTACTAAGATCTGACATTGTCACCAATCAAGATGTTCACACTGGTTGAAGAAGAAAGACGAACGATCTAAAACATACCACGATCACAGAAATCATAACCATCACAAACCAACAACAGGGAAAATAAACTCCGAAAAATCGATCAGTGAAAGAAAAACCCTGAAAAGATTAAAAAAAATGAAGCTTAAAGGGGGTTCTCAGACCATATTAGGGTGGATCTGAGAAACCGAAATAGAGGATGGAGGAGAGGCTTTTGGTGGTGTAGGAGACCACCACCAAGAGTGGGCAGTAGGTGAAAACGAGAGAGAAGAGAGAGTGAGAGGCAATAGGCGAAAAAACAAGAGAGAGAGAGAGAAGGTGGAGGCGGCAGTAGGGAAAAAACGAGGGAGAGGGGCTTCGGCTAGGGCTGGGATCCCAAGGTGGATCTCAGCTCTGATACCATGCTTGATTGGGGGAAAAGATTGACTGCCCATTGATAGCCCTACTACTTTATTTATAATAAGTGAATGATAGGTACAAATACAAGTACAAGAAGGCCCCTATGGACAGATTTACCCTTATACCCATATTACAACAACAGCAAACCATTTCTATCGCATTATTCTGTAAGAACGTCAACAAATATACTTGGACTTACCAGGGACTCTTATTGATTGAATAATACTTCAATTTCAACTTATCCAAGTTAGATTTATCACAACCCTCCTTCAACCAATCTCGTAATGCTGGATTGTTGTACCATACCTATAGGAAAAGCAAAGCATCAGTAAAGCAGTGAAAGGCATGTATGATGTATCTTGATGGCTTTAGTATTACTCTAGCATAGACCACAGAAACCAAATCACTTTCAAGATAACAGTTAATAGAAGTAAAACAAATATACAACTTTTAGTATACCCAATAATGTATACCAGTCACAGGTGATAATCAGTCCATAAGAGGATCGCAACTTCAGGTCGAGCAACAGTAAATACTTCGATCGGCTCTCAGATGTGCAGGAAATTTCAAAACAATAAACTAAAAAACAAGAAATCAAAGAAGGGAAGAAGATAGGGTAGTTTCTCTAAGACTCGGGTCTCTCACCCACTGTCACACCCCACCCAAACTAACCCGATTTATATGACTGAATGTCCACTGACATTTCCAAAACCACCAGGATCTCAGTTCTATGGCCTACCACACAATTAATAATCAAGTAATCATTAAGAGAATCAGAGTAATGCAACGGAAGATTAATACTATAATATAAACATCATTAATTGAGTTCTATGTGATAATAGTAGAGTCTATGTACCATACAGTTCTTTGAACTTTACATCCATTATATCTACATAATATTCCAAGATGAATATTTACACGAGAGATTGTGTTAACATATCCAACACCAACTACATCAAACCATAGCCACTGAAGGCACAACTGACACGGGCACATGCATCACCGTGCTCATCCTACTCAGCTCCTCCAATGTCTGCTTCTTGCTCGACAACAAACTGGGATGAAGGGTCCACATCCATCATCGCCATACTACCTGTCATATCTAAAAGAGAGATATATCGAGGGGTGAGCTCCACTGAGCCCAATGAATGGAATCACACAAACAAACACATATAGTCCATGATTTATGCATGATTCGATATTAATGTCATCAACAATGCCTAACAAGCATAATGCCTAAGTCTCGTGATAAGTCAAATACTATAGCAACTTTTGTTGCAATGGAAGTTTGCCAGACACGTGTACGTCCTGCCCTGCAAACCCATATGTCAACCCTAGCTCTCCCTCAGTTACGGGCAACTCCGTCTGCCATCTGAGTTCAAGAATAGTACACCATTCCATCGGTATCACTATCGGTTACCAACACCTTCCCCCTTATTGGTAAGGGATGTAGTATAGGGTACGTTCTAGCCACATGCATTCTAATCATAATGTAATGCGCATGAATGAAGGTATAATCGATGCCCATACAAAGCCATATCAACCCTCATACAATGAACAACATAAATGATTTTCTATGTATAACCACACAATGATCATCTCTAAATCACAATCACATTCAATGCTTCTCACTATCAAACCAAAGATCATTGTGCCAATGTAGATATACAAATCATATCACACATAATGCATGTTTCAACATATGCTTCATACATATTATAAAATAAATAAACACTCCATAAAAAAAAAATACTTCCCACTCACCTTCAAATATGTAAGAGTTCCCACAAACAATTCCCGAAGTCAACCCTTGTGAGGCCTCATCATAGTGTTAATCTCTAAGAAAAATAACGTTAATTAGCCTAGAAGATTACAAGGCCAAACCCCAAGAACCCAGACCCTAATCAGCAAAACAGAGTTCAGCAAGGAGGACCGGATGATCAACAAACCATGGACCGGTCGTCCGCAGTGAGCCAAGATTGACCATTCGGTGATTGCTGCAGAGCTCAAATTTGAGTCTTGAACTCAAATGGCTTCAACCAAACTCCAAATTGAAGAGAAATAACAGAGGGGAAAAGTTAATCATATGACATTTAGCTAGTATGAACTCAATGGAACTCCAATTAGGTTGAATAAGAGCTCAATTAGGTTACAAGAGCTCAAAAAGGGATTCAAATCATGATTAAATCAAAGTTGAACAGAATCAAAGCAATTAACGCTAATTCCATGATCATCTATACAATCTAGGTCTGATTTAGGTTAAGCATGGCTAATGCAGCCATGCATGAAGATTCAAAAGTAGATTAAAGCATAAATCATAAGCTAGATTAAGAATTACACCCAACGATTGAAGAATTTCAGGAGATTAGAACCCTACTTGATGATCTTGGCTAACTGGAGTGACAGACCACAACAATCTAGTGAAACCAGTGCCAGGCAACTCCAGTTCTTCTTCTTCTTCTCTTTTCACTTCTCCAGAGCAAAATTTCTAAGTTTACAAAGTGAGAAATGAAGTAGAAAGCTGAGTTTTCTATTTATAAGATTAGGCAACTAAGGCATGTTTGGTTCGCTCCACCTAGAATTAGTTTGGTCCTTATAGAAATAGTTTGAATTAAAAAGCCATCTAGCCCAGGTGGGACCCAATGTCGAGTCCCGGGAAAGGCGTTTCTTAATGTAAACGGGAGCCCGACCGAATTGGTGTACAGGTAGCTAAACACAGTGGGGTCATGTGGGGCCCACAAGGAGGATCCACATTCAAGCTGATACGACCATCCGGTTGGGTCACCAGATAGTGGATGACCGTCCGGGGGTTACCACTGTTCAGCCTTTTGTAAAACACTAAGGGGGTCTCTTACCTATTGCTCGGTGTCCGAAATCGACAGGTTTTGCATGTGTTCGATCCAACATTCCTCATATGCAAACTTATGTATGAGGTCCCATCCAGTCTCTCAGACTCCATAATAGCTACATCAGTCGGTTGTTCGGAGTCCGTCATCGGTGAACTGGGGGATTGATCCGAATTTCCAACAGTCAAAGTCCACAACATGGAGACATACACAGATGTTGAACCTAGACCTGAAATCATACAATTTCAATCAGACCCGGTTTAGGGGTGGGTTTTACACCCACGACCTCTCAACGTATTTTGTTCTCTCATCAATGGCATCTCACCATACTCTCTCACAGAGCTAAGCACAAAGCTATGTTTTTTTTTTCTCAATCTTATTAATCAAATTTGTGTACAAGGCTGTAATCCCTTACAAACTTATATAGAAGACTCAAAAACAAACTCGAAACACTAAAAAGGAAAGAAAGGCCTAATCCAATCCTTAACTAATAAGGTAACATAAACTAACTCAAAACTTGACTCTAGCTGAACTAATAAAGTAAATCTCGTTTTCTTAATTTCTACCAATATTTTAGGCCCATTAAAGTGGCTCATTACAAAGAAAACACATGAGATCAAAGGCCCAACACCTACATAACCCAACGCAAGGCTTATTTCCAATAAAATAAGCCCTTTAGGTGACTTATTTCCCCAGCCACCTCTGGCCACGAAGGCACGAATCAGCGTGATTTCCTTCCGTTCCAGAATAGCTCAACTAAACTAAATGGAAGCAATTATTTGTTGTGGTCTCGCTCTTGCCGCTTTGCAATTAGTTCCCGTGGTCTTTCTATCTATACCACGGGTGCGGTTGCCAAACCCTCTGATGCTGGTTCTGCGCTTGACAAGTAGGTGACTTCCAATTTTCTTGTCATGTCCTACCATGTCAATTCTATGGAACAGGAAATTGCCGGGCGTTATCTTCTTCTTGACACAGCTGCGAAAATTTGGAAGACAGCCAAGGATACTTACTCTAAAGTTGGCAATGCTGCTGCTCAATATGAGCTTCGCCAAAAAATTCTTCAGACCAAGCAACTGGAGCTGTCCCTTTCCCAGTATTACTCAAAGCTGTGTACCATGTGGCAATAATTAGATTTTTTTGGGACTTATACTTCTACCTGTGAGACAGATGCTACTGGGTTTCAGAAATGGGAAGAGGACTTACGTGTGTTTGATTTTCTTGCTGGACTCAATTTGAGTTTGATCAGATCCGGGCTGCCATCCTCCATCGTGATCCTCTTCCCTCCCTTAAACAGGCGTATTCTCTTGTTGCTGCTGAGGATGATCGTCGAACTGCTATGATTCAGCCTGCTACACAGGAATGGTCTGCTCTTCTCTCTGGTTCTCAGTCTAGTACCCGTGGAAATTCTTCCCGTAGTACTAGGGCTGATCATACAAACACTGATCGACCTCCTGTCAAATGTGATTATTGTGGTCGGGAACGACACACAAAGGACCGTTGTTGGAAGCTTCACAGCCGTCCTGTAGATACCTAGGGACGTGGTTCAGGTCGTCCTTCCCGGGCTAATCAAGCTGTCTCTGATGATCCTTTTTCTGACCCGACCGGCCCTCTTTCCAATGATGAGATGCAGCACCTCCGTACTTTGATGTCCAGGCTGGACACTACTGCCTCTTCTACGGCTGCCTCTGCCATTTCCTTGCCCAAAAATTCTGGTTCAGGAATTTCTTTTAGTGGTAGTTGTTCCTCTGTTGATTCCACCTCATGGGTATTGACTCTGGCGCAACTGATCACATGACAGGTTCTCCTTCTCATTTTTTGAATTATTCTCCTTTATCTGGTAATTCCAAAGTTCGTGTTGCTGATGGTTCTCTCTCCCCTATCTCTGGGAAGGGAACTGTACAGTGTTTGCCGTCTATGCGTATTTCCTCTATCTTGCATGTTCCCAAATTTTCTACTAATCTCTTGTCTATTAGTAGTCTTACTAAAGATTTGCACTACAAAGTCATCTTTTTTCCTTCTCACTACTTGTTTCAGGACTTGAATACGGGTCATACGATTGGTAGTGGTACGGTGGTTGGTGGTCTCTATATGCTCGACGGCTGTTTGTCTTCAAATTCTGCTTTGACATCTCCTGGTTCTCCCACTGGCACCTCAGATTCTGCCCTTACTGAGCTTCTTACATGGCACAAGCGTCTTGGCCATCCTTCCCTTGAAGTTTTATCTACTTTATTTCTTCTTTGATTAAGAGATGTAATCCAAATAATATTAGTTGTGATGCTTGCATTTTTGCTAAACAAACTAGAATTGTTTATCCTGTTTCTGATAATATAAGTTTTGATGTGTGAGGCCCTGCCCGGTGTGTGTCCACTTTTGGATTTCGTTGGTTCATTACTTTTCTTGATTGCTTTAGCCGGACTACCTGGGTCTACTTGATGAATCAGAAGAGTGATGTCTTTAGTTGTTTCCAGTTATTCCATAAGATGGTTCAGACTCAATTTGATGCCCGTGTGAAGATTGTGTGCACTGACAATGGGAAGGAGTACATGGACAGCCGGTTTCGCACTTACTTTGACTCACGCGGGATTATCCACCAGACCTCCTGTGTCGACACACCAGCCCAGAATGGTGTTGCCGAACGAAAAAATAGACATCTTTTGGAGGTTGCTCACTCCCTTATGTTCACCATGCATGTCCCTGCACGATTTTGGGGGGATGCTATGCTTGCTGCCTCATATCTTATTAATCGGCTGCCTTCTCGAGTCTTGGATGCTCACTGCCCTCTAGAGGTTCTGTTGGGGAGTTCCTCCTTTGTTGTCCCTCCAAAGGTGTTTGGGTGTGTTGTGTTTGCTCGTAATCACCACCATATTGGGAAGCTTGATCCTCGGGGTCTTTGGTGTGTATTCTTGGGATACTCTACCACTTAAAAGGGCTACAAATGTTACCATCCTCCCACACGGCAATTGTTGATCTCTATGGATGTTGTGTTTCGTGAGTCTGAGGCTTATTTTTCCCCTACTACACCTCTTCAGGGGGAGCCTCGGAGTGAAGAAATGTCTCCTCTCATTTAGCCGTTGGAAGTTGAGATTTCTACTATGGAAGAACCATCGACGGAAATAGAGATTCAAGATCGGATCACCGGACAGGAACAGGACCAGCCCCTAATACAAGGAGTTGTTGAGCAGCCTATTGTCCAAGGGGAGACTAGAAGAAAATATCCCTACTATGATGAGACGTTTGGCAAAGGAACTTGGCACAGAAAGACTACCACCTCCGAACCATCTCCAACTGCACTTCCAGCTCCAAGTTCTCCTCAACCTCCTTCGAGTTCCTCTCCTGGTAAGCCTGCCTATGATCCTAGTCTTGATTTGCCTATCACTATTAGGAAGCCTAAAAGGAGTTGCACTCAACATCCTATTTCTAATTTTGTGTCTTTTGACTCCCTTTCCCCTTCCTTCCAAGCCTTTATTACCTCTCTATCCTCTGTTTCTATTCCTAACTCTTGGCAAGAGGCTATTGCCGAACAGAAGTGGAAAGAAGGAATGAATGAAGAGATGAGTGCTCTGGAGAAAAATAAAACTTAGGAGTTGACAACTCTTCCTCCTGAAAAAGAAACCAGTCGGCTGTAAATGGGTCTTCGCCTTCAAACAAAAAGCAGGTGGGTCTGTTGAAAGATACAAGGCCAGATTAGTTGCAAAGGGCTTTACCCAAACCCATGGCATTGATTACCAGGAAACATTCGCCCCTATTGCGAAGATGAACACAGTCAGAGTAATTATCTCATGTGCTATTAATCAGGGTTGGGAACTTCAACAACTTTATGTAAAGAATGCCTTCCTCCATGGTGATCTTAAGGAAGAAGTTTACATGGAAACAGATTTACCACTTCAAAGACTAGAGGAAAGGTATGTCATCTAAAGAAAGCTTTGTATGGGTTGAAGCAGTCTCCAAGAGCCTAGTTTGGGAGATTTCATAAAGCTATGGTGTCAAATGGCTACAAGCAGAGTAATGCTGATCACACATTATTTATCAAGAAATCAGGGCAGCATATCACAATGCTAATTGTCTATGTCGACGACATTGTGATTACAGGAAGTGACAATGAAGAAATAAAGAAGTTGAAGAAGTACTTAGGTACTGAATTTGAAGTGAAGGATCTAGGGAAACTCAGATATTTCTTGGGAATTGAGGTTGCCCATTCAGCTCGTGGCATCTCTCTGTTCAATGAAAATATACCCTTGATCTGCTCAGTGAAACTGGAATGTTAGGGTGTAAACCTGCAGACACACCTCTGGAGCCTAATACTCATTTGAAGAGCAAGGACAGAGATCCTGTTGATAAAGGCAGCTACCAGAGACTTGTTGGCCGCTTGATATACTTATCACATACCCGGCCTGATATAGCCTTTGCCGTGAGCTTGGTCAGTCAATATATGCATGACCCTCATTATTCTCATTGGGAAGCTGCCTACAGAATTTTGAGATACTTGAAGTCTTCTCTTGGAAAGGGAATTTTATACTCTCCTCATGGCCATACTCGAGTTGAAGCATACACAGATGCAGACTGGGCTGGTTGCCCTGATGATAGGAGATCTACTTTAGGATACTGCACCTTTGTTGGAGGTAAATTAGTCACTTGGCTGAGCAAGAAGCAGTCTGTTGTTGCTCGATCAAGTGCTGAAGCTGAATTCCGAGCCATGGCACATGGAGATTGTGAGTTAGTGTGGATACAAGGCCTTCTACAGGATTTACACCTTCCAATAACTCTACCCCTGCATCTCTACTGTGATAGTAAATATGCCATTAGTATAGCACACAACCCTGTTCAACATGACCGTACCAAGCATGTGGAGGTTGATAGGCACTTCATTAAAGAGAAGCTGGAGCAAGGAGTTGTGTGTGTCCCATTTGTTCAGTCCAGTGATCAACTGGCTGATGTTCTTACTAAAAGTCTTTGTTCTAAGTCTTTTTCTTCTGTAGTTAGCAAGTTGGGCATGGTTGATATATATGCACCAACTTGAGGGGGAGTGTTGTAATGTAATGGGTACAATGGTAATTCTGTCCTAGGGGTATTATTGTCATTTGCATCCATTCTGGAATGTTCCTCATCTAGTTATAAATAAAGAGTCTGTGGACACATTGTTCATAAGCCAAATTCAAGGATTTCCACAGATACCAAATTGGTGGGTTCAAGCTAACAACATCATAGATCTCAGAATTTTAGGTATCACAACCAGGAGGTTTAACACCACAGATTATTCCCAATCTAAATTCAGATTAACCCCAAATTCAGGTAATATGCAACTAAATAGTAGTACTTCAACCCCTCAAAGTAGGATGAAGATCCAACGGTTGGATTCGAAGTTATCAGCAAAGAAATGAACATAGAAACTAATCTCAGAATTAGAAACAGGAATATATATTCAAACCCCCAAGGCAGAACAGCAAATCAACATAACCATATAAATTGCCCAACAGATGGAATATCATAAAGATCAATTCATTCTAATGGCTAAATGTTCCAGAACAGCAATACTTCAACATAGCAAGCTAACATCAGAAATATTAACTACCAAAAACAAGCAATTCACAGGTCAGACCAGTCCCATGTTATAGTCAAAGAAGAATATGTTAGGTGGAACAACAATCCATAAACTTTCCATGATCCGCTGGCTGGTAGAATCACAAACAGTACCTCATTGATGCTGGCCAACAAGAGCAGAAAAAAAAAGTAACCGCAGGGCTTATAAAGGCAAGGGACAAGTCTAGTTATAAATTTAGTCAGCCCCTTCTATGTATCAGCAACCAGGTGTCTCAATCATAGTTGTCATGGCGTCGCCATGGCGTCCTGGCGCTGGAGAGGGCTGCATGGCGACCTACGCCATGGCGACCCTCTTTGATTTCTTCTTCCGACTCTCTTTCCCTCTTCGATTTCTTCTTCCTGTCTTCGATTTCTTCTTCCCTCTTGATTTCTTCTTTCCCTCTTCAATTTCTTTCGATTTCTTCTTGATTTCTTCTTCTGTCTTCTTTCCTCTTGATTTCTTCTTCCTGTCTTCTTTCCCTCTTGATTTCTTTCGATTTCTTCTTTCCTCTTGATTTCTTCTTGATTTCTGAATTTTCTTCTTAAAACTTGAGAAACAATAGAAAAAATAAAACATGGCTTGAGTATACATCTATTAACACATTAAAAATAGAAAATAAAAAATAAAACATGGTCGACATGCTCGCCATGCAACGCCATGGGGCGACATGTCGATATATCGACGTGACACCCTCCACCGACTTGGATCGCGTGCGCCGTGACAACTATGGTCTCAATAGGCATCAATTAGCTTCAACAGTCACTCGATAGGTAGTGTATAGTTGCAGGAAACTCAAAGGAGAAAATAGAATGAAGAAAGGTGAGACAAGAAAAAGGGGATATGACCAAGGCCACTCACCTATGGCCTAGGTAAGTCTCTCACTCATCCTAATGGCATCACACCAAGCTAATGCAAGGAATCTCACTATGCCCACTGTCTTTCACAGCAAAAGGCAAACAAACTTCAAAATAGAGCGGCCGCATGTAGACAGCCCCTCTTTTATTGATAAACAGCAACTAGAGTTCCCCCCTAGCATGGAGAAGGAAACCCCTAGAAAATAGTAACCAAATAAAATAAAAACATTCATTAAATTAGAAACTACTACAACCATAAAGAGAATCTAAACAAAATAGAAACCATAAAAAGTCTCCCCACGCATGGACTGTTTAACATGTAGCATTGGGCCTAAATCTGGCCAACAAAAGTGGACCAATAGCTAGGCCCAGAGGCCTAGGCTGGCTGGCTGGCTTTTTCTTCTCTTCCACCTCCTTCGATCTACACATCAAGCAGCCTACAACCATAACTAGCTTTCGCTTTTAGGAATCATTGCCATATGTTATATTTGTTTTTTCGAATATTAACCAAACACTTATAGACCATGCTGCACAAACTATAATTAGTCAGAAGCCAAAGGAGCAGATGAATGCACTTTAGTCTAGCCTAAGGGGCCTCTAACAAGTGGAATGTTCAAATGATAATACTATTTTCCGGTTCCCACAATAAACGTCAGGCATAGAAAACTTTCCAGTATCAGTCACATGAAATTTACATGCAAATCAAGTGTGACCTCATTTATCCATGTGTACTTGTATAAATACATAAGAATCACTTTGTACTAAACTAACCTGTAAATGGAAAATGTCATCAATTACAGTTGCAGCTTTAATAAGCAAGACTAGAGCTTCCTTGTCTGCTTCTGAGATCCCAGTAAGCTGTGTAACAGAAGAGAGAATAAGTACAAAAAAAAATTACTGAATTATTAAAACCATAGAGATTCGTTAGAACATGAGAGAGAGAGAGAGAGTGAGCAGTATCTTCTGCTAGGAGAGGAGACAATGTCTCATAGAATATGTAAAGGTGATCAAGAAAAGCACAACTAAACCTGGCAAACAGGAACATTGCAATATCCAAACATTTGTCAAAATGCAGCTTGTAGAATAGTTCATACTTCATACTTCATTAATATGAAAAGAATAATTATTTGGAAAATGAGATAGTGAACACAAGAAGAAAAGCATTCTGCATGCCTTGTGTGGCTAGTAGTTGAAATTAGGCTTTCAAATTTTTTTATCAGGAACAGAAGGAAAATTATAGGGTTTGTAGCTTTGAATCTTCTCCATCAACCCTCAGTTCTTGTACTCTTCCCACCTTGAAAGCCAGTCGGACTTTCTAGTTGCCAAAATCCTCTTATTGCTCCCACACCTCATATAGTTACCACTAATAAAGTCATGTTTTGAATATGTTGCCAGTGCTCCATCATGATCACAATGCTACAGAGATCATGAGGCATTGTCACGAAGACGCAGGTTAACATAAGAAGATTTCAAACAGGAATTTACAACCAAATAAATAATTTCAGAATTTCAGCTACAATATCCAGATTCCAGAAGTTAAGGTTTTTCTCTGGGGGTGGGGGGTCCTTATGGGTGTATTTTTCTTCTAAAAGCTTAATTCCGGGCTATAGTAAGGCCCTACAAGGTATACAAATAGTTTTAGGATCAATCCTCTGCTTATTCTATGCTTTCAAATGCTTAACTTCTTTAGAAAAATGTAAGAATTTCCTAAGCAGAATTCTCTTGACTAACTAGATATGATTTTTTTTTCCTGCTCAAAAATGCATATTGATTCTCTTTCTTTTGCTTGTATAGGGACATAACTGTCCTGCTGTTTTATTTCAATCTAATCTCCATGTAGACATTTTGCTGACACATGAATGAACTTTTTTGCGTTGCCTAGCAAAAATTAATAATACATATGTTATGAAACAAGTTTGACTACATTTGCATCCTCTGTTACCCTAACATATGCTTAAGAAATATGGAGTTGTTAATATTTACATCCAAGTTAAGAAACAAGAAACGGCTAACCGCCTGAACTAATAAGAAAGAAATTAACCCAACAAAGGTGACTCCAGCTTCTTGGCTCCAACAGGACCAAAATCCTATCTGGCCATGGAGACTCTTTCATCTCCTTTTTGACATAGTTTCTATGTACTCTTTTCTTTATAATATATTGTAATTTATAAAGTGGACAGGGATTTAGTAAGGCCAGCTCATACTTTAGCAAATAGGGCTCGTCTAACTAAGACTGTTAATAGGTTTTGTGGATCTTATTCGGACTCTTGTAACTTGCTTTGATCTTAATGCATTTTTCTTTCATCAGAAAAAAAAACATTAACATCAACTAAATCTCAAGATAGGAATCAAGAGAATTAACATAACAATTAAGTGAGATTGTGATAATCGCTAAAATAGTAAAATTATTACAAGGCACGAGAACAATAATACCTACCTCTGGATCAATGCAAATTGGAGAATAGCGAGAAAGCTGTTTCTGCAGACTCAAACAACGAGCCTCTGTATTACAATTATACCTACAGCAGTGTCAAAAAGAGATCAGAAATGCACATGAAATTATTGTAACATAAATTTAGAGACATGACGCTAAAGATGGTGCATTTCTTTACTTAAAATAAAGGGTTAATTCCACGGACACCCCCTGTAAGTATATGAAATATCACGGACATACCAAACTTTGGAAAAATATCATAGACTACCCTTACTTTATGTTTTTATTTCAACTTAGTCCACTCCATTAGGTCTGTGCAGTTAAGTTGCTGTTAATTCTTTTATAATGACGAAATTACCCTTACCACAGGGTGAACTTACCATAATACCCTTAAGGGTACTGCCCCATTAGCAGAGGGAGTCTCTTGACAGTAGCCGTTGCTGTCCCGTTCTAGTGGCTTGGTTGTTTGCGGCGCATGCTAAGTTGGCGTTGCAGGTTCCGGCACCAGCTCCAGCGTCGTCATTGGATGGGCCTATGATGCCGGACAATTCGCAGAAGTGTGTGAAATCGCTGCAAACGTCGCTTCTCAGTCGCAACATCCACATTCCACAGCCCAACGCGACATGCGACGCAATCGTTTGTTTTTGCGGGATTCAGCTTCATCAGAACCTGCTTGAGCTGTCCTGCTGCATTTAATTTCTTCGCACCATAACGCCACGCCCACTGCCGCCGTTAGGAACTTGGAGCGGAATTGCAGAAACTCCTCCTATTCGGCTTCACTAGGTGCCTTGGAGCCCTTGAGAGGGTTAGTAATCTCTCTCTCTCTCTCTCTCACACACACACACACACACAGACATTTCCCCCACAAGAGGATTTCCGATAAGGATTACTTCCGCTGTTTTTATCAATTTGATTCGTTGCAATTTTCTACAAAATTACTACTTGTTTTAGTTGGTGTTTTTCATTCAAATATAGTTTTAAAAATCAAAATATGATGAAAGGATTCTCTCTCTCTCTCTCTCTCTCTCTCTCTCTCTCTTCTCTCTCCACTTGTTCATTTTTTTTTTTTTAATTTTGAATTCTTGCCGATGGGAAGAACAGAACAAAGTTTCTGGTGGGTGGAGCAAGAAAAATTAGGAAATGGTCGAAAAAAGTATTTGCTCTATATGTATTCTACAATCTAGTCTCCACTCTTTTTGTGTTTTCCTTTTGTTGTGATGAAATTGGTAAATTCTGTTTGTGTTCCTCTCCGTCTATCGCCAATCTGCAACCTTTGCTTTCGTTTTCATCTGGCAGATGGCAATGGCAGATGGGCAGAGTATTCTGTGTTTGTTTCCTTTTTCTGTTTCATATAGCATAAGACTTTTTTGGACTACGCTATACGTTGGTGGTCGATACCATATATAGAATGACGAAATTGCCCTTTTTTTTGCTCCACTCTTCTTCATTGGGAACAGCTGAAGGAAGAAGAATGGGACAGCAAGGTGAGAAAGGAGGAGCAGCGACGGCGACAGTGATGAGAGAGCGAGGAAGATGTTTAGCAGGGACCGCCAACTCATGGGGCTGACGTGGCTGTTGGCGAGGAACAAAACGGTGTACATACCAACGGTGTCAGCGGTGCTGAGGGCTATGATGTACAGTGCGCACCCTCCACACCAGTCCAAGTGCAGCCCAGACCAGGAGAACAATGCCCCATTTGCAGAGGGAGTGTCTTGACAGAACCCAGCAGGGAATCCCATTGATTCCAGCCAATTCGTCCTGCCTATCTGATTCCCTTGCCTCTCTGCCGAGATCGGTTGTAACCTCATCGGAATGGGCTCCGCCGGTGTCACTGGTTTCCAGGATCCCTGAATCTGGAAATCTTTCCTTTTCTCTTTAGGAATTGAAAGACCTCTACCGAAGGCCATCTCCAGACTCCGGTGGGTTCTCCACTCCCCCCCTCTCTCTCTCTCTAATGAACACAACACAAACAAATGCTAAGAACCACCGATCTCGCGTATTTGACTTCACCGCCGGTGGGTTAACTAATGCCGGAGCTGCTGTCTGATTTTCTACAGTAAACGGAAATATTTTAAAAATTAAAAAAAAAAAAAAAAGAAAGTTGAAGAAGATGGGAGGATTGGATTTCATTCTTTAATTAATCTATTTAAATAACTATTTGGGGGTTAAAATGGACATTTCAACTTTGGGTGCTAACTGTGCTTAACGTTAGGGGAAGGTTGATATTTTTCCAAAGTTTGGTATGTCCGTGATATTTCATATACTTATAGGGGTGTCTGTGAAATTAACCCTAAAATAAATTGATTTCTTGATCGAACTATTTCTCATCAAAATAGAAACTGATAAATGGGGAGGGGGGGAACTGAACAAGTGGTTAGCAACATGGTACAAGGTATTTATTTTAGTTGTTTTAATTGAATTATGTGTGTTCTAGTACTAAATTGTGTGTATACAGCACCATACCGCGTACACTACCAACCTAGGGTCCAGAGTCCAACTACCATTTTGTATGTGTTTTTTTTACAATCTAAGGGTGCCACTATGTTTAAAGGGCCTAAAATAGGGTTTCCTAGAAGTTTAGGGAACTAATTTGGCCATTTGAGCTTCAAAACCATCAATTGAAACAAGCAACCGACCAAAATTTTGCTGTTTCACGAAATATTCCGAAACCTTGAACCTTGGTTAGCAAAAAAAATTGTGTAACAAGGACAACAATTACAACTAGTAGAATGTGCCCACACCAGACACCAATACCAACACTTTACTATTTGCCTATATAATTTTCATAGCAGCTGCCATGTAAGACACTGAACCCCATGTCTATAGACTTCCCTTTCTTTCTTTTTTTCTTTTTATCAATGGCAAAAGGGTAATTTTATCTGCAGTATAAAGTGGAGCATTACATATGGGAAAGCATTCTCCAAACCAGTAATGGAACAAGTAAATAGGATACTTATAAAAAGAAAGACAAAGAGTACGGTATAGCACTATAGCATGTATCTATATAGAACTGCCGTTCTTGTAAATTAATTAAGAAAAAGGAATGCATAACTATTATCCATTACAGACAAGAAATGAAAAGAGAAGTACATGAGTTGCTGCCTACCTGTACAACTGCATATTCTTTTGTGAAATTTTTTTGGGGGGAGGGGGTAGTGGAGGGTGCAGTGTTTTTTTTGGATGAATAATAATTTAATTGCAAAGAAACGGGGGAAGGGATATACAAGCCCGAAGGTCAAGAAGCCCGAGGCTAAGGAGAGTGCAAAATAGTGGAAGGAAGACCCTAGGAGATAACAATAAGTCTGTTCCTTGGGGAATCTATCACACTAGTCAGGGGGAGGGAGTTAGCTTTAGATGAAACGTCAAAGAAGATGGCCTTCCAAATCTTGTCAAGAGAGCGGGAGTTGGACGTCCATCTTCTAAGGTTACGCTCCATCCAAATGTGAGATATAGAAGCACAAAAGGCAAGCTTTCCAACCAAGTCACAAATCGAGTTACCACCAAAAGTCATATGAATCCAAATCCATTCCCGAGAAAGCGGACGAGGTCTTCTACGAGTAGGCCAGCAATGGCGGAGAACCCGATTCCAAATGGAGGCTGCAAAGGGACAAGTGAAAAAAAGATGATCTATGTCTTCGTCCCCATTCCACCAAAGACAGCATCTAGGAGAGACTTGCATGTTGCGATGGATGAGAAAGGCCTGAGTTGGGAGACAATTTGCTAGAGCACGCCAAACAGTAAAGCTCTGCCTAGGGATGTAGCCTTTGTACCAAACCACTTTTTGCCAAGGACAAGGTGTCCCTCTATGTCTAACCATATCCCAAGTGGAGCGGGAGCTGAAAGTGCCTGAGGTGGAGGGAAGCCATAATATGGTGTCCCCTCTGCCTCGATGTCCAGAAGGAATAGGGGGAAGGGAGCTCCAAAGGTCAGCGGGGGGGGGGGGAGATGTGGGAGGGGACCAGGAGCCATTGGTGATGATGGAAGCCACTGAGCTAAGTCTGTCCAAGCCGGAATCGTAGATGACACGGGGGCTGACTAAAGAGGCCAGGACACCTGAGGGATGCCAATTGTCAAGCCAAAGATAGGTCTGCACCCCATCGTCAATCCTGCAAGAAATAGCTGCCTTGGCAATGTGCCTCACTTAAAGAATTCTGCGCCAGAAATAACAGAAATACAATTGGAAGAATACTCCCATTTATATGTTTAGGGCTCACAACCTGACACTTTTAAGTCTGTGTAACATAAAAGTACCTTTGACACAGTAACCTAAACAACTTTTAGAATTTCAGATTCTTTTTCTTTATCCAAGAGAAATTCAAACTATATGTTGATAAAAAGAATGAGAAAGAGTATACAAGAAGCATGGACAGATAAACCTATCTACAAAGAGGATGCACAAAAAGATATAGTATATAGCCTTCCCAAGTGGACATAATAAGTTATGTCAGCGAGACTCCATCACTTTGATGTCAAAAGCAAGTTAACTATGGTCTCCCCAAAGATGAGGAATTTTTTCTGAAATGCTCTCCCCCGGCAGCCCCAACCGCTGCCTGCACCTCTGCTTCTCATCCAGACCCTCCCTCTCCCTGTCCCTTTGCTTCCCACCTTGACCCACCCACCCTTGTTGTTGACCAATCTAACCCTGTTGAACAACCCTGGTCCTCCCTTTTCTCCGGCAGCACCTCTGCTAAACCTGCTGGACATCCTCTTCATTTCGTCCCCCCTACCTCCCTTGATGATTCCAAGATTGGGTTCTGCCCCAAAGAATTGCTCAACGATGAAATCTCAAAATGGCAATGCTGCCTTGTGGGGTATTTCCTGGGTAGCAGACCTCCTTACCATGTTGTCAAGTCCTCCCTTCTGAAACAATGGAGAGCTGCTGGTGCAGTCTACATTTACTTGCTATCAAGTGGGCTGTTCATCTTCAGATTCTCTGACGATTCCGATAAAGCTCGTAAGCTGGAAAGTGGGCCCTGGCAGATTGGGAAGAAGCAGATCTATCTCCGGCAGTGGGACCATCGTTCCTCACTCAACAGGATCGACCTCAAGCTCATTCCAGCTTGGATTAACCTACCTGGGCTCCCCTTCCATTACTGGTGCCCCTCTTGACTTAGCATCGTCGGATCGACCATCGGCAACCCCCTCTTCTCCGACGAGCGCACCAAGAGAATGGATCGACTCTCCTTCGCTCGCATATGCGTTGAACTCTGTGCTGAAGACCCTCCACCGGACTTCGTCACCATCCAGGAAGAAGATGGACACTCATTCACTCAGCGTGTTCTCTATGAAGGCCTGCCCCACCACTGCTCTGTCTGCAAGCTCTTCGGTCACACCTCCAAGAACTGTGTATCAGGTTCTCCTTCTTCCAAGAGCCACTCGACTTCCCTGCTTGCTCCTGAGGCTCAGGTCGAGGCCGAGACCTTCGCAGAATATCACAGACCAGCTCCGTCTTCATTTCATGTGCTTGCTACGTCCTCGGCTACAGTACTTGTTGCTGGTTCTACTGACCCTGGGACCTCCCTGCTTGGCTCCCCTGCTGCTGGTTCTATCTCTGCTTCTAAAGGCATCTCGATGGACTCCATCGCTACTAGTGTCGTTGTTGGTTCTATCGTGCTTCCAACTTGATCGATTCCACCTCAGTTACTGCCAACGCTGCTACTGGGGACAGTTCTCGTGGCCGGAAAAAACATAGGAACTGCCACCAGAGGAGTAGGCGGGAACCAGACAAGACTCCAGCACCTGGCGAGATCCCCGAGGCTCACCTACCACGATGCTCACCTGACACTGGCCACAACAGGTTTTCTGCGCTCATGGACCTCGATCCTGAGGCCGTCTGCGATGTCGCTGTCTCTCCGGTTCTTCAGGAGCCCAGGGAGAACCTACACGAAGACCTGCAACCTCCCTCTGCAAACCCTCTTGCGCAACACCTTTCGCCTCTGCTTCGCTCCCTTTCCCCTTTTGCTATTACAGCCTCGAAGCCCTCCACTGCTACACTTTTAAACCCCCCCACTTCTAGCTCTTACCTACCCCCAACGTTGGACCCTACTCCCCAAAATACCCAGTTGACCTTTCCACGTGGCCCTCCCCTTGTGCCATTCCACTTAAAAATATTTCCTATTGACCCGACCCAATTACCCTCCTCCCCAACTCTTCTATCCCCACTTATCCCCTTTAACCCAACCAGCTTGAACCCAACCGAACCAGTCCCAGCCCCCCTTACCGGTTCAACTGGTCCCAACTTACCCCTGAGTCATCCCTCTCCCTCCTTTCCCTTGGTTTGCTTCCCCCACTTGCGTGAATACAGTCTCCAGCCCCGCAGTGTTCCACCGAGGTCCAGAGTTAGTCCATTCACTGGTTGGCTGCCCCCTCCACCTCCCCTCCCATGATCCCTTGGACCATCCGGAACGTTCGTGGGCTTAATGCTCCGGCCAAACAAGCTGAAATCCGTGTTCGCCTAAAGACCTCCAAATCCCCCCTTTGTTGTCTCCTTGAAACCAAAGTGCTTGAGCACAACTCGTCCCGCATTGCTTACTCTCTGGCCCCCTCTTGGTCCTTCCTTTCCAATTATGACCACTCCCCCCTTGGCCGCATCTGGGTTCTGTGGGATCCCACAAAATTCCATATCTCGGTCACCTCCTCATCCTCTTAATTTCTCCATCTCAGCATTTCTGATCACCTCCATAACCATCTCTTCTTCTTCACCATGGTCTATGCCCTCAACCGCCATCCCGATACGATCCCTCTCTGGGAGAATATCCGCTCCATCTCTTCTTCTGTTGGTTCCTCCCCCTGGGGCATTGGAGGTGACTTCAATGTCGTTTGCTTTTGTCATGACAAATTGGGTGGTTCTCCTATCGACCACCAAGCAGTTGCAGCCTTTAACTCCTGTCTGGAAGACTCTGGGCTAAACGACCTCAGATGGTCGGGTGCTGATCTCTCTTGGTACAACAAGCGCTCTGGCTCTGACAGAGTTGCCTGCAAGCTAGATAGAGTCCTTGTAAACGATCCTTGGCTTTACTCCCTTCCCTCTTATGCCTTCTTTGACCTTCTGGCCTCTCCGACCATTCCCCCATATCTCTTTTTGTCCTTCCTTACCTTTCTTTTGGCCCAAAACCCTTCAAGTACTTTGACATGTGGTCCTCCCACTCTGGTTTATTGCCCATTATCCAAGCGGCTTGGAACATCCCAGTTCATTCCTTCTCCTCCCCTCTGCTTGCCTTCTCCAAAAAGCTCAAGAATGTCAAGGTGGCTCACAAAGTCTGGAATTCCTCCACTTTCGGCAACATTTCTTCTCGTGTCTCCTCTTGTCGGGACACCCTCTCCTCCATCCAGCTCCGCCTTCAGGCTGACCCCCTCAACTCCTCCCTCGCCGAAGAGGAGATCCTCGCTGCTTCTGACCTTTCCTCATCTCTCTCCCTTGAGGAAAGCTTCCTTAAACAGAAATCCAGAATCAAATGGCTTGAGCTCGGTGACTCAAACACCGCCTTCTTCCACCGCTCTCTCAAAGCCCGCTCCAACTCCAACTCCATCCTCTCTCTTACTTCCTCTGATGGCACTGTCCTCTCCTCTGTGGATGCCATCAAAGCCGAAGCTGTGAGCTACTTCACTGGTGTCTTTTGCCCCCCTCCTCCCATACCCCCCTCCCTGCAGAACTTATCAACAAATTCCTCCCCCTCCCCACCTCCTCAACTCCCTCAGAAATCACCTCCGCTGTGCGCTCCCACAAGGCTAGTAAAGCTCCTGGCCCCGATGGGTTCAGCATGGGATTTTTCACCACTTGTTGGGACATCATCGGTGTCGAGCTTATCAGTGCCATTAAGAGCTTCTTCTTCAACCCTCAGCAGATCCAAAATATCAACCATACCTTCCTCTGTCTCATCCCCAAATCCTCTGGAGCTTCTTCCATGTCCGACTTCAGACCCATCTCCCTTTGTAATCTCCTCTACAAGTTCATTGCTAAAATCCTTGTCAACCGGCTCAGCCTTGTCATTGATTCCCTTGTCAGTCCTAACCAATCTACCTTCATTGCTGGGAGAAGCATCTAGGACAACATCATCCTCTGCCAGGAAATTGTCCAAGGCTTCGACTGCAAGTCCCACTCTCCTGCTGCTCTTCTAAAGATCGACATCCACAAGGATTTTGACTCCATCTGATGGGATTTCATCTCCCAAGTCCTCCTCAAGATGTCCTTCCCCTCCCCCCATTTTTGTCAACTGGATCCACTCCTGCATCTCCACTCCCCGCTTCTTTGTTCTCCTGAATGGTAGTCCTGCTGGTTTTTTCCCCTCCTCGGTTGGCATTTGCCAAGGCTGCCCCCCTCTCTCCTTTTCTCTTTTGCTTGTCCCTTGAAGTTCTCTCTCATAGCATCCAGTCCAAAACCGACCTCCACCTCATCTCCCCTATCCGTAAGTGTAAGCCTACAAACCTGACCCACCTAGCCTTCGCGGATGATATCATGATCTTCTCTAAGACTGACCCTCTCTCCATTGCATCCATCATGTCCTCCCTCAACCTTTTTCAGGGCCTTTCTGGTCTCCGCATTAACCTGTCAAAGTCCCAAATATTCCTTGCCGGAGTTTCGGACACCACCAAAGCCTCCCTCTCCTCCCTCACTGGCTTTACCATTGGCACCCTCCCTGTCCGCTACCTAGGCCTACCCCTCATCCCTGCCAGACTTTCAGCACACCACTGCTCCCCCATCCTGGACCTTCTTCGCAAGAGGTTGCAGCTTTGGAAAGCCAAGCTTTTATCTTATGCAGGTCGCCTCGAGCTTATCAGATCGGTGCTCCAGTCTTGCTACATTTATTGGAGTGGAGTTTTTGGCCTCCCAAAGGCTACCATCAAGGCAGCTGAATATATTATGTGTGCCTTCCTTTGGAAAGGTGTGGACTCTGCCAGGTTCCTCCATCCTATGAGTTGGACCTCCCTTTGTGTCCCCAAATCTGAAGGCGGCCTTGGGCTAAGGAGAATAAAAGCCGTCAACATTGCTGGGTCCATCAAACTTATTTGGAAGATCCTCACCAACAAAACCTCCATCTAAACTTCTTGGTTATATGTTGGGCCCCTCCATAGAGATTCCATTTGGTCTGTTAGTCCAAAGACTGACTCCTCTTGGGTTTGGCGCAGAATTCTGCAGATGAGACATTTAGCCAGGGACGCCATTTCGTGCACAATAGATGATGGTACGTCCACCTTGCTTTGGCTGGACAAGTGGCACCCTTCTGGTGTCCTCTCTTCTATTGTGGGTCCCAGAGATATCTACTCCTCCGGATTGGACAGATTCGCCCATGTTGCTGCTATCATCACCAGAGGCTCTTGGTCCCCTCCCACCTCCCCTCTCCCCCTCGCTAACCTTTGGAGCTCCCATCCCCCCAAGGCATCGAGGTAGAGGTGACACCATCTTATGGCTTCCCTCCCAATCGGGCATATTCAGCTCTCACTCCGCTTGGGATTTGGTTAGACATAGAGGGACCCCTTATCCTTGGTATAGAGTTGTTTGGTTTCGTGGTCACATACCTCGCCATAGCCTCACCACTTGGCGCGCCCTTGCTAGCTGCCTTCCTACCCAAGCGTTCCTTATTTATCGGCATATTCAGGTCCCTCCCAACTGCTGTCTCTGTTGGAATGGGACTGAAGATGTCGATCACCTTTTCTTTACTTGCCCCTTTGCTGCCTCCATCTGGACCCGTGTTCGCCGCCATTGTTGGCCCGGTCGGCGCACTCCTCTTCCTCTCAGCAGGGAATGGATTTGGATTGACATGACATTCGGAGGGAAGTCGACCTACGACTCGATTGGCAAGATTGCCTTTTGTGCCACTATCTCTCACATTTGGATGGAACGCAACCCTAGAAGATGAACATCCAACTCCCGCTCTTTCGACACGATTTGGAAGTCCCATCTTTTTTTATGTTTCATCTAAAGTTAGATCCCTCCCCCTCTGTTATGTGAAGGATTCCCCAAGGAACAGGCTCATTGTTGTCTCCTGGGGCCTCCCTACATCCATTTTGCGCCCTAACTAGTCCCCAGTTTCGGCTTGCTGCCCTTGGGCTTGTTTATTCCCTCTTTTTCTTCGTAATTAAATTTTTATTCATCCAAAAAAAAAAAAGTTATATCAGCAGACCAGTTTTGAAAGTTGTGAGCCCATGCTTCTTGTATACTCTATCTCATTCTTTTTCTTTATCCAAGAGAAAATCAAACTATATGTTGATAAAAAGAATGAGATAGGGTATACAAGAAGCATGGACAGCTAAACAATCCACAAAGAGGACACACAAAAAGATATAGTATATAGCCTTCCCAAGTTGACATAATAAGTTATGTTAGCAGAACAGTTTAGAAAGTTATGAGCCCATTAAGGCTCCTGCATTTTTACCAGTAAATCCTAGAAAAAAGAAGTCTCCATACCATCTTTTCTCTTCTTAAAGTCCATAAGAACAGAGATGAAGATTCCACAATAATCTTCCTCAGTGGTTAAGTCCATAGCTCTCTAGCCCTCGATCAGTGCAGGGATACACTTAGCGGCAAACAAGCACTAGTTTCAAATGTCATAGATTAAACTGCATCTCATCATAATTTTTATCGTTCATCAGATTAGTCAATCTGACAACTATTCATCTTGGTCCATAATTTGACCGATTGACCAATGATTCATTAGAGCAACCCATTTGCTTTCTACTCGATCTCAACAAAATGAATAGTATTAAGGAGGGCAGCCAACAAGGAAAGCCAGCTGTAGGTCAGCTTTGGGCTACGATTATAGGCCCATAACCCATTGCCGCACCTGACTTCAAGTCTTAGGCTATTTTTAATTTTAGGCTGTGATAGGCTTAATACCTGCAGTCCATTGGCCTGGCTCAGCTTTAAGGAATAACCAACGTCCTAAGCGAAGAAGTCATCTACTATTTCAACCAGGTAAGTGAGGCTGTTTAGATAAGTTTGCCTTTGCAATATATATATTCTAGACTAACCAATATATAAAAAGATTACTCAATCCAACTAAGGAAAATTCTTGTTTTTTTTTTGTTTCTTTTGGGAATAAGAAAAAAAAAAAAGTTATCTCAATGATTAACAGTTAAAAAACATATAGAAGTGTCTTTACAAGTATGAAATAACTCTTTACACCAACACCACCAAAAGAACATAGTAACATACAAGTAAATGAGTAATCTTCATTCATGCACTAAAGATAATCTAAGCTAATCATGTTATTAACAGTATTATTGGAAATATAGACTAAGTCAACTAAGGCCAAGCCCCAACAGTCTAGGTGACACAGGAGAAGCATAGATCCCAAGGGTATGTGTCAAATAACAAGCAAACACAGTAATGGACAAATAGTAACAGCCACAAAGTGAAGGCAACCGAGCAATACATAAACTATACCACTCCATTATTATTTACAGCAACATTGATACCTGGGTTCTAAATACACTCCACTGAAATCATCATGTTCATATTATTGGTTGAATTCTTTCTGACCCTCTTGATTTGTATTACCCATGAAAGGCAGAGTTCTCTTCTTCCAGGTAGAAAGTTGGGGCATTGCCTAGGCGTCCAGGCACCTTCTTGGGCCCAAGGCAATAGCACGTCTTGTGTGATGCAAGAAAGGCAACTGGCTTTGAGGCCTAAGCATCGCCTTGTGGTCTTGTGACAGCACGCCTTATATTAAATCCGTTTTTGACATTTCACGAGTTTATATTGGTTTATGTTTATTGCTTTGTTTTTATGATATGCTTATATTATATCCAGTGCTTTGTTTATTATATGTTGGTTTTCATATATTAGGTCATTACTAGCATACTTAAATCATATTGCATCAATATGGCTTCTATGTTGCATGTAAGCATAAATTTATATATCCTTGTTATATGACATATATTGCAGGCCTAGGGAACCTGAGTGCCTAGACAACCCTCCAACTGATGCAGTTAAATCACCTAAATGGGCTTATTTTATTGGAAATAAGCTTTGGCTTTGATCCCATGTGTTCATAGTTGTCACGCTCACCATCCAAGTCGGTGGAGGTGTCACGCGATATATCGACATGTCGCCCCATGCGTGCATGGCGAGCATGTCGACATGTTTTATTTTTATTTTTCTATTTTAATGTGTTAATAGATGTATACTCAAGCCATGTTTTATTTTTTTCTATTGATTTTAAGAAGAAAATTCAGAAATCGAAGAAGAAATCCAAAGAAATCAAGAGGAAAGAAGACGAAGAAGAAATGTTTGAAATGAAAGAAATGAAGAGGAAGAAGAAATCGGGGGGGGGGGGGGGGGGGGGGGGGGGGGGGGGGGGGGGGGGGGGGGGGGGGGGGGGGGGGGGGGGGGGGGGGGGGGGGGGGGGGGGGGGGGGGGGGGGGGGGGGGGGGGGGGGGGGGGGGGGGGGGGGGGGGGGGGGGGGGGGGGGGGGGGGGGGGGGGGGGGGGGGGAGGAGAATCGAAGGGGAAGAAGTTCAAAGAGGGTCGCCATAGCCTCTCGCGATGGACCACTTTAATGGGCCAATAATATGGGTAGAGGCTAGGTATACGGCATTAATTAGTTAAGCTTCATTTTTTTTTAATTATTATTAAATGTTTTTAGTTAGGCTGGATTAGGATTCTATAAGTCCAATTTGTTTTGAGTCAGTTTCCTTTATTAGTTCAGTTTTCTAGTTAGTTTATGTTACCTCATTAGTGTGGTATTGGATTAGACCTTTCCTTTTTAGTGTAGGAGTCTATTTTTGAGTCTTCTATATAAGTTTATAAGAGAGGCCAGCATTGTACACAAATTTCAATTAATAAAAAGCTATTGCTGCTCTTTTTCTCCATTGGTAAAGAAACCCTTGTGTCTGATCAAGGCTGGTTAGTGTTTGATCCATCCAACCACCTTGCAATGTGAAGCCCGGGTGTTTCTCTTATTGCTATCTTCTTCTTCCTCCATCTTCCTCTCTATTAACAAGTAAGTAATGTAAAAAGACTCAAAATAATGCCAAATAACAAGAACTTTTATCAAAGAATAAGTCAGGTTATGGAGATCTTAATAACACAAGATCAGGTCAGTAGATGGGGCTGAAACTCAAACTGAGTTCAGTAAATAGGGATTAGAACACTTGCTGAAAATCTGAAGATGATCCAAAGGCTGGATCAGAAAATATGTACTAATCCTAGTAGTACTAGGAGAAGGGTAATTTAGTAATATCACTAGTCAAACAAAAATCAGAATATAGGAGTTTAATGAGAAATCGATTATCAGTAGATGGTATAATAATCACAATAACAGAATAACAGGTTAGATATATCGATTGCAAATTCAGATGCACAGAAAAACAAATAAAGGGCAGAATAGAGATTTCACTGTATGTGCAGATCATCAAGTCTGATCTGTACCAAACTTGGGTCGAGTTCCTCTCTAGGGTTGAGGAACAACTGAAGAAAATATGAAAGGATTCTAATGGCTGGATTCTTCTAATCAGAATTCATGCAAAAAAAGACGTGCATATGAATTCAACTAGAACAAGATTTAATTGCAGGAACTAGAACAGCAGATACTAGAAGATGGATTGCAGAAAATTAATTAGAACAATAACATACTTTAATTGATGGTGTAGAAAACCTAGGACCTGTAACCAGTAACTTGAGAGAGAAGAAAAGATGAGGAAGAGGAGAGAACTGTTAAACTTATCAGTCTCCCTCATAATGCTTGTATTTATAATCTCAAATTACAATAGAAAGGGGAACTCCTAATCAGATTAGGAATTCCTAATCATGATAGGATTCCAAGTTACAATAGGAAAAGAACTAGAACTAACAACTCAAACTGAAACTAAGACTAACAACTCACAGTAGAATTAGGACTTGACATAATTAGAAACTAGGACTCCAACTAGGACTAGGAAAATAGAAGATACACATATCAACCAAATCAATGTTCACATGAACAGTACTTCAACACTCCCCCTCAAGCTGGATTATACAAATAAGTAAAGAAAGAAAATCCAGCTTGAACTAAAAGGAAAAAAAAGAACTCCATAATAATGCAAACACTCCCCCTCAAGTTGGCGCATACAAGGTATTAATGCCCAACTTGAACAAAATGAGAAGAAACTAAGTTGCAGCAGAATCCAGCTCGACAGATGAATGTAGCTCCCAAATAAACCTTCAAAAACTTGAAATAATTGATCTTCAAAACCTGGATAGACATGATCAGCAAACCGGGACTAGAATTTCTTCCAAAAAAAGGCAGCTTTTAACGATCTTCAATAGCTAACCAGTGATGAATCTCAGATTGTCATAATGACATAAAATCTTGAAGTTAAATAACTAGAGCAGCAAGTAGCGGAAACGAGCTGAATTAGGCAGCGGAAAAACACTGTATCAACCCAACTGAAAGTCCTCAAATAGGCAACAACCAAATATCTTCAATACTCTTCAATACTTCAATCTCCCCCTTACGGCAAACTCAACCCAATAACAAGGATACCCAATAGCAATGGTGGAAAACACTGATCTTCTATGTTTTGCACCAATGTTCCTGCAAGTTTTGCGTTCTGCAATGTCTGCAGGTGTACTGTACATAATCCCCCCCTCACGTGTAGTACACGTGGACATAACAGAGATGATGTAAGAGATAGGGCAAAAACATAATATTCTAGATTTTTCCAAGAGGTGCTAAGGGGAATGGAAAAGGAAGAAATGGCAAATTAGAAAATACCATGAACTTCCAAAGGGGTTATGGGTATATGCCAAAGGTATGTTTTGGGATATGAATTAGAATTATTGAAAGGGAATGGTGTTGGAAAAAAGGATGGCATGACTGTAATTTGGTGGAAATCCACTTTTAAATACAATCCAAGCAAAGGGCAACGGTAATAAACCAGAATTTTCAAGGTCAATTGGGTAGTCAAATAGGAGAATGTATTAAAAGCTAATGACAGTTCCGTAAATAAACCAGAATTTTGCAAGGGTCAATTGGGTAGTCAAATAGGAGAATGTATTAAAAAGGTAATGGCAGTTCCGTAAATAACCAGAATTTTGCAAGGGTAATGGCAGAATTCCAAATAACACAGAGTTGAAAAAGGGATGGCATAGCTGTAATTAACCAACCAGAGGAGGGTCTCTTGATAGATTAAAGAAAAGGATACAAAAGGAATTACCAATTATTAACTAGGGATAGACTTGAAAGCATAGTTGTCACGGTGTCACGGCGATCCAAGTCGGTGGAAGGGTGTCACGTCGATATATCGACATGTCGCCCGCCATGGCGTTGCCATGGCGAGCATGTCGACCATGTTTAATTTTTTATTTTCTCTATTTTTAATGTCATTTAGTATGCTATAATATATGTCCTATAACATCAAAAATCAACATGAAAGTGTACTACACTACTACTAATATACTATGCCACTATGGTTTAATTAATGAAAGTGTAACTAATATCCATTAGTGTATATGAAAGTATGAAAAATTGAAAATATAGATTAACCTATCAAATAATTGAAAGCAATAGTAAAAATCAAATGATAGGCTAACCTGTTTACTGAAGCTTGATAGCAATAGTCTTTCTTCAATGTGTGTGATTTGGAGCAAAGCATCTAAGCTATTAAATGGTTTTAAAAAAAAAAATTTAAATCTAACTTTTATATGTACAAATATCGACCGATATGCCAACATATCGTGGTATGGCATCCATGGCGACGCCATGGAAGCCATATCGAACGATATATTTACATCTACCATGGCGTAGCTCGATATGCCACCTCTCCCAGCGCCAGGACTCCATGGCGACGCCATGACAACTATGCTTGAAAGGGGAAATAAAATAAGGACCAAAGTGAATGAAAGAAGTAGCAGAACTGGATATAAGGAATTAACCAACAGTACCGTCTTCAACCTCATGACTCGATTGCATCAGAGAAAGTAGCGAAGAAATCGATCACATCAGAGGAAGCAATGAAGAATTCTTTTACTGTTCCAACAGAAATACTATGATTCCAAGAAGACACCTTCAAGTCCATCAATTGAGCCAATCGAACCACACAGCAGCAACGACAATGACGAGTTCGATCAGCATATAATCCCAAGATAAAAAATAAAAATAAAAGCAAAGAAGGTTGCGTATTCAACCTTGAAACCGAGAAATCTGGGAAAGAACGGCTTCAACCTTGCAACCGAGAAACCAGGGAAAGGAGGCGTCAAAGACCAGATTCGAGACTGGCGGAGATCAGAAACCTCTAACAACCAGCGAACGAGAACAGTGAAGAAGATTTCGTCTTCCTCAAGACAAGCAAAGAGAAACCGAGCAAAAATTAGGCAGGTCGTGAACTTCAGCCCCTCAATCACCGTCAAATCGAGAGAAAAAACAAAAGGGTTTGTACCTTCAACGAATGCAGGTTCTTCAAAAGCAACTACAGCCCAGAACCAGGTTCCTCATTAATCAATCAACAAATCAGTATGTAGTCTGCAACGCATCTCAGCAGAAGAGCAGAAATCAGATTCGAAATCTGATGTAGAGTTTTCAGAATTGAATAAATCTTCAATAGAGATACTCAAACATCAACGATGGAACCAGCAGTAGCAAACCAGAGTAAAATCAAATAATTCAGCACCAGCAGTATACGAAAGTAATACGAACTCAGTACATGAAACCCTAGTCTTTCTTCTTTGAACTAGGGGTTTCTTCTTCAAACCAGAAACCCAAACCGACTCTCAAAATGGCAATCTTGGAGAGAATCAGTCACTGGTTGCCTAGCTCTGATACCATGTAGAAAACCTAGGACCTGTAACCAGTAACTTTAGAGAGAAGAAAAGATGAGGAAGAGGAGAGAGTTGTTAAACTTATCAGTCTCCCTCATAATGCTTGTATTTATAATCTCAAATTACAATAGAAAGGGGAACTCCTAATCAGATTAGGAATTCCTAATCATGATAGGATTCCAAGTTACAATAGGAAAAGAACTAGAACTAACAACTCAAACTGAAACTAAGACTAACAACTCACAGTAGAATTAGGACTTAACATAATTAGAAACTAGGACTCCAACTAGGACTAGGAAAATAGAAGAGACACATATCAACCAAATCACTGTTCACGTGAACAGTGTCATATGAACAGTACTTCAACAAATGGAAAGGAAGAAGATGGAAGAATAAATAAGATAGAAAAACACCCAGGCTTCACACCAGGTGGTTGGATGGATCAAACACTAACCAGCCTTGATCAGACACAAGGGGTTTCTTCACCAATGGAGAAGAAGAGCAGCAATAGCTTTTCACTAATCAAAATTCGTGTACCATGCTGGCCTCCCTTACAAACTTATATAGAAGACTCAAAAATAGAATCCAACACTAAAAAGGAAAGACTAAACCCAATCCTAACTAATAAGGTAACATAAACTGACTAGAAAACTGAAATGATAAAGGAAACTGACTCAGAATAAGACTGGACTTATAGAATCCTAATCCAGCCTGACTAAAACACTCAATAACAATTAAAATAAAGTATTGAATAATGTAAACCAGAATACCGTGGGGGTATTCTGGTCTTTTGGGTGCTTTATTATTATGTTTTATAGTTGTTTATGTACTACCTAGCTGTATCGGCTAGGCAGGGGTATTTTGGTCATGTAATTTCATATTCCAGCATTATAAATAAAGGTGCCTGGGTGATCACAATTGATCATTCAAGCTTTCTCAGTTCTGGTTTTAGTATTCTAGTTCTGAACATGGTATCAGAGCTAGGATTTTAAGACCTGCTCGATTGTTCAAAAAAACCCTTTTCCTTTGATTCCTCTCCTCTCTCCCTTCTCCTCTCCCTTCTCCCTTCTCTCTTCTCTCTTCTCTTCCTTTGATCCATTCAACCCTTTTTAGGGCAGCACCCATGAGGTGATCCATCTATGGTTCGGGTGCTGCCCTCCATCTCACCTCAATTTTAAAACCTAATTCAGATCGATAGCTGCTGCCATTATCTCTCTCTGCGATTCAGGATTGCTTCAGTTTTTTTTTTTTTTTTTTGGAGATCGATCTCATAACAGTTGGGAGATCGATTGGTTTCTTTGGAGCATCAATGCAGGCCTACAACAGCATCTATCCTCTCTGATTTCACATTGATTGAAGACCCCACAGCTGCAGCCTCTTTCCCCTTCTTATCGATCTCAACTGTCAGGGTTTTGCAAAACCCTGACACTTTATCGATTTGGTTCTTCTAGGCTGCTGTTTGGGAAGATTTTTTGAGGGATTATTCCCTGGTTATATTGCTGTACTCGACACTGTTTCAACCTTGAATTCCTGCTGTTTTTTTGAAGATCAGAATTCTGTCCAATTTCAGATCGACTACTGCAGAATTTTTGGAAATTCAGTTTTTTTCAAAAAACTCGAATTTTACCTTGCTGCATTATGGGTGACTCAGAGGTTACATCAGCTGCTACTGGAGGAGATCAGACCAGGACTGATTTCCTGCCCTATGCTGCTGCCATAAAACTAGATGGTACCAATTATCTGATTTGGGCCAGATCCTTATCCCTCATCACTGTGGCTGGCAGAGGACTCACTAGCCACCTTACTGGTATCACCAAACAGCCCACTGAAGAAGGGGCTGCCCGCACTAAATGGGCAGCCAATGATGCGATGGTGATGTCTTTTGTTCTGAATTCTATGACCACTGACATTTCTAGTCAGTACCTTCTCTTTGACACTGTGACTCAGATATGGACTGCTGTCAAGGGTACTTATGGTCGTTCAGGGGGTCGTGCTCAGGTTTATGAGATCCGAAAGACTCTTCAAAACACTACCCAGAAAGAGATGACAGTCACCAAGTACTATGCTGCCCTCAAGTGCTTATGGCAGCAACTGGATCACTATGCTCGATTCCTGCCTACTACTGCTGCAGATATTACAGCCTACCACACTTATGTGGATCAGTTTCGAGTCTATGACTTCCTGGCTGGACTTAATGATGATTATGACCCTATTCGGGTGCAGGTTCTTGGTCGGGTTCCTTTTCCCACTTTGGAGGAAACCTTTTCATATGTTCACAGTGAAGAGACAAGGAGGGCTGCTATGATGATTACTCCTAAGGTTGACAGATCAGCTTTACAGACTACTGGTTCCATCACTACTGACACTTCTGCTGATAATGTTGCTGCTACTGCTGCTAGTAAAGAGCCTGTGAAGTGTGATCATTGCCACAAACCATATCACACTAAGGCTCAGTGTTGGAAACTTCATGGGAAGCCTGCTGATTTTGAGAGCAAACGTGATCGTGCTAAATCTAAAAACAAGGCCAATCACACTGAAAGTGTAGCTTCAGCTCCCACTACTGACATTGGTTTCTCCCAGGAAGAACTTCAAGCTCTCCGGCGTCTGTTGAACACATCTGCTGCCCCCACTACATCTGCTGCCAATTCAGGTTCCTTCTTTGCCCATACAGGTATATCCTTTGTTGGTCATTGTGCATCAGTAGTCTCCACTCCTTGGATCATAGACTCTGGAGCTACTGATCACATGACAGGTTCCTCCAGTCTTTTTAATACCTACTTCCCTGCTTCTGGTAAAGACAAAGTAAAAATTGCTGATGGGTCCCTCTCCTCCATATCTGGGAAGGGTTCCATTGGTTGTTGTCCTTCATTGACTTTATCTTCTGTGTTACATATTCCCAAGTTTACTACTAACCTTCTCTCCATTAGTAGTATCACTAAATCTTTAAACTGCAAAGTGACATTCTTTCCTACTCATTGTGTTTTTCAGGAACTGGACTCGGGGAAGACGATTGGATCGGGTAAAGTGCATGGCGGATTGTACCTGCTTGATGGAGATCCTGCATCTACACCGGCTTTACCTTCTAGGCTTTGTTCACCAGCATCTTTTTCCTCTGAATTACACTTATGGCACTCTAGACTAGGACATCCACCTTTAGGAACCTTATCTACTTTATTTCCCGCATTAGGCAAAACTTATAATAAAGAAGACTTTTTTTGTGAGCCTTGTGTCTTGGCCAAACAGACACGTTCCAACTATCCTATTTCTAATAAAAGGGCATCTTCTTTATTTCATGTTGTTCATTCTGATGTGTGGGGTCCTAGTAGAAAAGTTGCTCTTTCGGGTCATCGGTGGTATGTCACCTTTATTGATTGCTATTCTAGGTTTACTTGGGTTTATCTGATGCACAACAAAAGTGAGGTTTTCTCATGTTTTCAGCACTTTCACCAGCTGGTTCAAACTCAATTTCATACCACTATTCAAATTTTACGGAGTGATAATGGGCGAGAGTATATGGAAGGTCAGTTCCAAAAATACCTAGCTGCCCATGGGATCCTCCATCAGACCAGCTGTGTTGATACTCCAGCCCAAAATGGTGTGGCTGAGAGGAAGAACCACCACCTCTTAGAGGTCGCTCGTGCCCTTTTGTTTGCCCAGAACGTCCCCTCAGTTCATTGGGGGGATGTTGTTCTCACTGCCGCCTATTTAATTAATAGGCTGCCCAGTCGGGTCCTTCACTCTAGACCCCCTGTTGAGCTACTACTTGGCTCTTCCTCGTTTATTGTTCCCCCTAAGGTGTTTGGCTGCGTGTGCTATGCCCGGGATACCAGGTCCCCGGGCAAGCTTGAACCCCGTAGTCTTCGATGCATTTCTTAGGGTACTCTGCCACTCAGAAGGGGTATAAATGCTATCACCCTCCATCCCGCCGGACTTTTGTCAGCATGGATGTTGTGTTTCATGAGCGTCTCTCCTACTATGTGTCCCCGCCTCTTCAGGGGGAGAGTGTTAGCGAAGATGTGTTAACTGTTGAGCATCCTCCTCCACTCCAGTTTGTCTATAATGAGTCTGTTCAGCCTACTTCTGGTCCTCCCCCCCGAGTCAAGGGGAGAAGTTCTTGTTCAGGGGGAGCAGGCCACTCCAGTCCAAACTGAGGTTCCTGTTCAGGGGGAGCAGACCCCTCAAGCCCAAACTCCTGTCCAGAGGACCATTAGTGAATTTCAGAGGAGGATTGATGCTAGCACTATGAAGACCTATGGAAGGAGACATAATCAGGTTCAATCCACTGTTGCTCCTGTACCCATCCAATTGCCGAACCTGGATCCAGAACCTGCCTCTCCACCTCGTAATGTTCCTTCTCCTGACTTGCCTATTGCCCTTCGCAAAGGTGTCAGGACTTGTACTCAAAGATCTTATATCTCATGTTGTCTCTTATGACTCCCTTTCCCCATCATTTCGTGCTTTTGTTACTTCTCTTTCTTCTGTTCGTGTTCCTAATAATTGGCAGGAAGCTTTATCAGATGGAAAGTGGAAGGCAGCCATGATGGAAGAAATGGAAGCCTTGAAAAAAAATAACACATGGGAGCTTGTTGTTCTTCCACCTGGGAAGAAAACCGTTGGATGTAAATGGGTGTTTGTGGCGAAACAGAAGGTGGATGGCATCGTGGATAGATATAAGGCATGGCTTGTTGGCAAGGGTTTTACTCAGACATACGGCATAGACTACCAGGAGACCTTTGCACCTGTTGCAAAGTTGAATACAGTTCGTGTGTTGTTATCTTGTGCAGTCAACCTTGGTTGGGAGTTGCAACAGCTAGATGTTAAAAATGCCTTCCTGAATGAAGCACTGGAGGAGGAGGTATACATGGACATTCCACCAGGGTTCTCTTGTGACAATAATGGAGGAAAAGTGTGCAGGCTGAAGCGTGCACTATATGGACTGAAACAGTCACACCGGACTTGGTTTGGTCGATTCCACAAGGCCATGATTTCTGTGGGCTATAAGCAGAGTAATGCTGATCACACATTCTTCATCAAGAGGCTTGGTGAAAAACTCACTGTTCTTATAGTCTACGTTGATGATTTAGTGGTTACTGGCAATGATGGTGATGAAATCAGACAGTTGAAGACCTTCCTTGGCCAGGAATTTGAGATTAAAGATCTAGGCAAATTAAGATACTTTCTTGGGATTGAAGTGGCCAGATCTGCAAAAGGCATATTTCTCTCCCAAAGAAAGTATGTCCTAGACTTGTTGGCTGAAACCGGTTTGCTAGGCTGCCACCCTTCGGACACTCCTATGGATCCTACTGTTCGGCTCAAGGAAAATGGTGGTGAGCCTGTTGATAAAGGCCGGTACCAATGACTTGTAGGGAAGCTGATTTACCTTTCACACACTCGTCCAAACATTGTTGTTGCTGTAAGTGCAGTGAGTCAATTTATGCATGATCCCTACACTTCTCATATGGAGGTTGTTCTTCGTATTCTACATTATTTGAAGCCAGCTCCTGAAAAGGGCATTCTTTTGTCCTCACATGGTCACCTACGGGTAGAAGCATTCACCGATGCTGATTGGGCTGGTTCAGCAGATCGGAAGTCCATTTCTGGATATTGTTCTTTTGTAGGTGGAAATCTTGTTACCTGGCGTAGCAAGAAGCAGAATGTAGTTGCTCGTTCTAGTGCCAAAGCTGAATTCAGAGCTATGGCACAAGGAATTTGTGAGTTACTTTGGCTTAAAGGGCTGCTACAAGACTTGGGTCTCCCTATTCGCCTTCCTATGATGTTGTACTGCGATAACAAGGCTGCAATCAGTATAGCACACAACCCGGTGCAGCATGACCGTACCAAACATGTTGAGGTGGATAGGCATTTCATCAAGGAGAAATTAGAAGATGGGCAGATTTGTATTCCCTTTGTGACTTCTTCGGATCAACTTGCTGATATCTTCACCAAGGGTCTGCCTGGAAAATTATTTCACCCTAATCTAGTCAAGTTGAGCATGATCGACATATTTGCTCCAACTTGAGGGGGAGTGTTCAATAATGTAAACCAGAATACCGTGGGGGTATTCTGGTCTTTTGGGTGCTTTATTATTATGTTTTATAGTTGTTTATGTACTGCCTAGCTGTATCGACTAGGCAGGGGTATTTTGGTCATGTAATTTCATATTCCAGCATTATAAATAAAGGTGCCTGGGTGATCACAATTGATCATTCAAGCTTTCTCAGTTCTAGTTTTAGTATTCTAGTTCTGAACATAAAGAAATAAAGACACTTAACCAACTAATCCCGTATGCCTAGCCTCTACCCATATTATAGGCCCATTACAAGGAAAACACATGGGATCAAAGCCCCAACACATGCATAACCCAACCCAAATATTTTTCAATAAGATAAGTCCATTTAGGAGATTTAACTGCATATTGGTTTACCTAGTCGCCTTGACAACTATGTTTCATCTTGAGCTTCCCTATCATAGTATCCTTTGTTGTTCTTAACACTTTATACTATACTCCATAAAGTGGGAGTAAAGAATTGGATGGCACTGATTTTGCAAGAAATTGTTGTATATAAAAATATGTAACAAAAAGAATAGGACTGAGGTTCAGTGACAGTCCTTAATGGAATACCTTTTTGCAAGTATATCAAATAGTTGATGGCACTGATTTTGCAAGAAATTGTTGTATATAAAAATATGTAACAAAAAGAATAAGACTGACGTTCAGTGATAGTCCTTACTGGCATACCTTTTTGCAAGTATATCAAATAGTTGACCAAATTGCCCATGTACATCATAAGGAACATATTCAGGATCTTCTTTTGCAAGTAAGCTTTTATATTCCTTCCAAGAAATATATTTAACAGCAGAAACTTCTGTTTCCTACAATTTTATTTACAGATAAAACGAAAGAAAGGAACATTTCAGTTCAAATTGTTGAAGACAGCTCAACAGATTGAATCAATCAAGAAGACAGATTTTAAGATGATAAATGAAATTTCCAAGTTGTAAGTCTGAATGGATACATGCAGATAGATTCATATAGAATACTTTTCATGCATGAGGAGTAACAAAGTACAAATGTCATGAATAAGAATAGCAAAAACATTTACAACTTCCAGGATCAAGATAGCATGCAAGCTACTATGCAGTTCTTATGACAGAAAAAAGGAGTTCAGATCAATTATTCCCTCAATAAAAGAAAAGAAACCATTCATCCAAATGATTTTATTTAAGGCATAAATCCATGAATCCTCTAAATTCTAGAACCAGTCAAGCTGCCTGCTATGACATAAAAGACCAAGCATATAATACTTTATAACTCACATGGATAAAAATTCTAAAGCAATATCTAAGGAACCAATTTATGGTATTTAAAAAGCCTTCATGCAATAAGCTACATATAGGAAATTCTACAGTGTCTCCATGTGATGACCAACTTTGAAGTTCTCACCTGAAGAGTAAAGGCCTCCAGAGGAATTGGAGCTAGAGTCGTCACCAGATACACATCATTGAATTCATTGTTGATAAATTTTCCATCATTTATAACACTGTCCATCGCATACAACAATTATAACATCAATATAGAGACACGGTTGAGTGGTCCAAACTCCAAAGTATCATACTCTGTTCATAATGAACAGAGGATTAAACTGGCATGGAAATAAATCTGCAAACATGTTACGTGAAGAAGAATATCGAAATGTATACACAAAAGAAAGGGAATCTACTAACCGCTCCTCAAGATATACGAATAACAACTCAAATGCATCATCTAGAAGAGCTATACCTAGTTCTTCATGAAGTTCCCTCCTGGGAGCATATGAAATTTTGTTAAAGGTAAACAGATCAATTAAAAATCAGATTCACTATAATGTATTATATGCCAACAAGCATAACAGATCTATCAGATCAAACAATACATTGCAAATTAGATGACATTTATTTCTAAGAATTTAGATTTGCAAGAGTCAATGGATTAATGTCGTGTTTTTATATCTGACAAGCGCATAGCTGCAGTTGATACTGGCACTGCTACTCAAAACAAAATATGGTAGAATTCTGTACCTAGACATTCTGTTGAAATGAGAATTCAATAGTGAGGAAACAAATTACTAGCTACTGATGATTTTGAAAGTTTCCGGTTGAAACAATCAAATACAAATCAAAGGAACTCCACTTCAAAATATTAACAACAACATTAGCATATGAAAATGACATTTAATAGAAGTTATAGAATAAAGCACAGCTCTATCATTCTAATTCAGAAAGTTTCCTAAACAACAATTTCATAAGAATCTGGATTTAAAGGGGGAACATGGAAAATACATTACTATAGAAAACACAAAAAAACAACATGATAAGTAATATATCTAGCTACAAAAAGAACAAAGAATAAGAACGAATTTTGGCCGGATGGAAAGAGCAAGTAACAGTTAAAAGGAGCTGACAGGACTAAGTACTAGGTGGTAGGTGTTGATTCAGTAAATAAGCAAACATGAAATGGGAAAACAATTGCATACTATTTTGTTTCTTTGGGTAATGGTCCATAAAAAGAATTAACCTGTAGCAGCTTTCCTAAAGCACCAGTAATTCCTACAAAGCAAACACTGCCCCAGCATACCAAGGCATTGCTTTTAGCTACCTGGCTGATAAAAGTGAAGAATCACCAGCAGCTATATGGCCGGCACTCGATATATCCCAAAACCCCGGCCAAGAATCCTTGCAGTCAGTACGGAGCTGCAGAAGCAATTCTTGAGTACTCTCACAAAAAATCCACACAAGAACACCTCGATGATAATCTCCATCTCTGTGAACCTCACTCCTGTATAAGAACAAAATAACAAACTTCCATAACCAAAGAATCAAACAAAAGTACCAAATATCCAACAACAAGATAACAAAATCACGGTAACAACATAATAGGCAGAACTCTGCATTAATGGAACACAAATTGATATTTTCAACTAAATTACGAAAAACAACAGTTGTACGACGAACCCATCACTGTTCCTCAATTGTTCAGTATATAGTTCATTTATTCTGTTCTTTTGTTAGTATAACCATAGTAATTTATGACCAATTGATTTTAAGAACTATGTAATGAACACTTTATTCCCAATTCAGAGAATTGGGTGTGGAACATGTAAAGAGTTACAGTTAGTAGTTTGTGTGAGTACTTGACAAAACTATGATTATAGTTGGAGACTCTGACATCTTAGAAAATTGAGCTTGAAATGGGTCAAATTGGATGAGAAGCAAAGAAAAGCAAAACAGCGATCCAAATGAAAACAATGAACAATGAAAATAGAGCTTGAGGACTCGCCTGGGTTTTGAAATCCCAGTTTTTTGACCTGTTATCGTGAGAACGTCAAGGCGCTCTTCCTCGTGCGCTTCAGCCATCTCCGTGATTACTTCCCTTCCGAGTTCCGAATTCCGAGTTCCGACACCCCCACCCTTTTTTTCTGATGTTTTAGGAAGCGTTCGGTTGCGTAAATCTTTTGGAATTTGGCAATCAAACGGTTTTATTAATTTAAGATTATGGTCCGAACACCGTTCTGCTGATTTACGCAACCAAACGTTTCCTTAACTGTCCGTCCTGGCTGGGCCAACTGCTAACAATGCCCATGAGAGGGTGAAAATTTCGTCCTACACGGCTAAACATGCGGGAAGCCTACTATTAATTTTTTGGGTTATGCTTGATATAACCACGGTTGATCACATCGAACCTGTACCATGACAAATTTACCCTCTTCGTACGTGCTAGTTAACTAGTAAGGGTGCAAGTTTGGCCCAATCGGCCTGAACCTACCCTGGCCCGCCCTGAGCCCGAATAGGGCCTGGGCTGAGATATCTTGGCCCTGAGGGCAGGTTAGGGTTGGAAATTTCTAACCCTGAGTTAGGGTTAGGTCGGGTCAGGGTTGAGGCCTTAGGCCTACCCTAGCCCGGCCCGGCCCGGCCCGACCCTGTTTTAAGTTATACTATAAAGTATATATTGATATAGTATATATATTATAAACTTTAAATGTCACCCACATTTTGTTATATAATATATTATATATGAAGATAATAAGTGATATAAATATTTTCATTATAGTGTTATTTTAAGTAAAATTGATAATTTTCTCCCCGGTCCAATCCAGCCCATGCATCTCCCTTCCCCCTCCCCATGATCAGGGCCAATCAGGGTCAGCCGGCCCGATCCTGAGGGCGGGTCAGGGTTACATTTTTCAAGCCCTGAGTCAAAGTCAGGTCGGGATTGGGCTCAGCTAAAGACACTTAAGGTTGGACTATGGTTTTATAAAGCCCATCCCAACCCAACCTTGTTGCACCCCTAGTTAAGAGTATGTGAGGTAATTATTCATAATCTTTAATTTTAGCATTGTATAGTACGGTATAGGGTATAATTGTAAAATGGTGTAGGTCATTGTCCTCAACTCCCTATTGCCATTATGTTAGGCGTAGGCCAGACTGTTGAAAGTATTGTGAACTTTGATGCTCTCGTCTCGATTGTGTTGGGTTTTTTGCCATGTCCACATAATTATTTTAGCATTTGTATACGTTTGGATCGGGTTTTGGGTTAATTACATATATAAGTTAAAATTATAATTGTGTGAGAATTATGGTTGTTACAGTTTTCTATAGATTGTCTTTGTGAAAAAAACCTAGACACAAGCAAAGCATATCGCTTTGTGAATGGTGTAGAATTTTTTTTAGTGATATTTCTCTGGTTCTCATAGGTGGATGTAGGTATTCATGTTAAACCACGTTAAATTCCTCGATATAGACACTAAATTGTATCACCCTAGAGGACCCTCCAGATGATGATGATTTGAGTTTGACACAATTCTCAGGGATCATTTCATAGAAAAACGATCGTTTTTGTCCTTGGGGTGACTTGAATGCCCAAACCTTTTTGAAATTTGCCAAAACTTCTAGGATATGTATGTTTTATCATCTCAATCCCAAATCTAACGGTTGTTGCAAAGACGACATTGTTTTGCAATTATTTCATCAAAATACCTGTTTTGCACCCCCCCCCCCTCCTCTCTTTGAGTGTAATTTTGATTGTATTTTTTTTGACAAAATTTATGGTTGATCCCCGCTTAATTGGATAGTATTCAGATAAACCTTTTAAACATATGGATCATCAAAATTTGACAATCAGATCTTCAAAACTATTGTCTGAAAAATCAACCAATTAAAACAACCTTTTACGAGAATTAGGATTTTTTTGAGCCAACCAGGACTTGCCACATGGCAATATACTTGGTGGCACCACCAAGAGGGACTAGGAGGTGCCGCCAAACCCCTCCTAGTGGTGTCATGTTTTGAAAAATGCACAATTGCCCTCCCCTGAAACCAATAAACAGGGGGCTCATTTTATTTTCAATACAAAGTTCAAAATCCCACAGAGGGGAAACCCGGAGTAAAAGCCCTACAAAATCCCAAAAAATTGCTAAAATATCCTAAAATCTGAAATTTCACTGTGATTACAACAAGAGCATCGAAACTCTACAAAATTTAGTCTACAAGACATTTTGGCCAAAACATGTCTTTTTCTCTCTCTTCCCTTTTTTATTTATGTAATTAGGTAAATGTTTATTTAATTATTTAGATTAGAACATTGCATAGTATCCAAACTTTTCTGTCTTTCCTAAATATCTTTTTTATCCTGTTACAACGCCAAAATTTTTGAAAATAGTTTAAATTGTACCTTTTTACGTTTTTATGCTACAAAAATAGGTTTTCAAATATTAAAATATTATTTTTACACCATTAGGCTTTCAAAATGAATTTTTTATAATTTATAAAATTGTAGGTTCATCGTCGACCAATGCTGACCTCAAAAAATAATCTTCAATTGAGTCTAATTTTCATTGACACTTATGCAGTGCCAATGGATTTTATTTTTCAAAAATAGATATATAAGGCTATCAAATTAATGTTTGGAACTGTACTTGACTTAATCCCTATTGAGGATACGCAAGCAACTTGGCGAAGTGACATTCAAGTTTGGTCCACTTTTTCACATATTCATCCCTAGTAAAAATACGTGGACAACTTGACAAAGTTATGTTCAAGTTTGGTCTACCCATGTATATATTTTCTTTTTCCCATATTTCTCTTATATTATGTGTATATTCGTTCTACATACTTCTATATGTTTTATCTACTTTTCAACATAGCAACCTAGATTATTTTAGATTTATTATTTTACTATACATGCTAATAAACAAGACTAGTTAATAGGACTAGTACGCTCAGAAATTATCTAAATAGAAGGAGATCGGCCTTCGTCCAGGTGGACTAGATGCCTAATGCCTTTTCGATTTGTAATCTTGAACCTACCCATAGACCTGAGCAAACTGAAACCCTATTCATTGGACCTATTTCTCTCCGAAAGTGGGGAGACATTTATGGTACTAGACCCTTAACTACGACGACTCCCAGTAAAATCTTTTCCCCTCTAGGAAGAGAAGGTGGGACCCCAAAGGTGTATATTTCATATATATATACCTACACCTGTGTTGTGTGATTGCTTGCTTGGTTTCCTCCTCATGGTAACACATTCATCTCTAACAAAGTGGTATCAGAGTAATATTCAACAGATCATCATAAGTGGTGCATGGAGATTATGAAACAGATGGTACACAAGCAGAGCAAAAGGAGGTGCAATTGTAGGCCAATTTTTCTTCGTGAATACACGTGGATTATTTTTCATTTACGTACAATGAGAAATTAGATAAAAGGGTACTGTACAATTATGAAGTTCGATTTTGGATTGTGAAAGAGAGGAAGATGAAAGGAGGGTTTGTGTGTCTGTCAATTTCGGGAAAAAAAAAAAAAAAAGGTTTATATTATACTGTGAGTGAAAAGTGAGAAAAAGTGAAGTACATGTGTGCATATGGAAGGGAAGGGGAGAAAGTAACAAAAAGCATGTTAGAAACAAGTACCTGGTTTGAGAAAATAAGACTGAGATACCACAAATTCGTTGTTGTTGATAACCACGACCTAATCACGAACCAGTATTGTGGTTGAGTTGCATCAATGAAGATACTCTCCTTAAGGTCAGAAACGCCCCCTATATCAGTACAACCGAGGTTTCTTGCATTTTACCTCCAAGATAAAACAACCACCAAACCTTGGTCTTTTGCACAAAGACTTTGGTTACAAGGGAGAGCAAGGCTAGGCTCACTAGAAGATTTTGAAAAACTAATTTTAATGCTGCCGAAAAACCAAAAATAGTAAGATTGTCTCCACACAAAATCTTAGGGAAATAGACAACACCCCCTCTCTATATATAGGAGAGGAAGAGACACCACTATGGGGTATCTCCAAGAGACATGCCCTAACATCATGTCTTTTTTCAAAATACTTATTTGTTGACCATTCAAACAAGTAGTCCAATAGTCACACCTATTGGTCATTTAGGTGCCTATTATTGCCTATTAGGAAACCGACATAATCCTCTAAACATTTTGAATCTTTAATTTTAAAGACAAATTAAAAATTTCCACAATGCCCCACAAGATTCGAAATATCGATAAAACATGAATGAGTCTAATGAGCGTATTAGACACAATAGGACACATCGTTGCAGGTGTTTTCAGGTCTTGAACCTATACTATGTCTGATAAACTACGCTACAGGTACGGGTGAAGTCAGACTTCTTAAACCTTTCCTCATTGGCGTAGTCGACTAGCTCACCAGCCATATCTTACCAGTTGACCTTAGCAATCATCCCTTTATATAAAATGGATATTTTTTTTATTAAAAAAACCGGCATTGTCCCTTATCTTGGACTCATGGATGTTTAGAGAGTTCGCCTATAAAACTCTCATTGGTAGGCGGTCACACCTTCTACATTCACTTAGGTGAGCCAGTGTGTACCACAGTTAACACCCCCCCACATTTCGTAGCATTCGGCTAATTAAGAGTCTAAAACTCATCCTCCTTTCATTGTGGTGGTACTACTTTCCCATCTAACCAGAATGAGCAAAAACTTAGTAGTACTAAACAGATCATCTAGTGATTTCGTTTTTATCCTTTGAACCTAATTCAGGATTAAACCTATTCAAATAGGTTGGGTGTTGTCTATAACATGACCTATGACACAGGCCTTACGGGCTCATTCCTTTATATGTATATCACAATAATGGTCAGAGGCAATATAATAGTATTGGTCATTTTTTGTCCCGACTATACTGAGCTGATAATGCTACCTTCCTTAGCCTCACCAGATATATGTAACCAAGACATATTCGTCTTTATTTCTTTACTGACCATGCCCTTTGTATTTCATGACACAATTTGGCTTTGGTCATCACCATATATCTATCATTATATTCATAGCCTTATGGCTCCAGATCCGACTTTCCCACGAAGTCATAAAATAAAACCATGGTGGAATCCATAACTTAGGCTTATGTTACTGATTCCATGAATCACCCCCACCAACACATGTTTGTACATGCTACCTTTGAACCAAGGTAATCTTCTAAATATTTACATAATTGAATCTAAATATATCTATTAGATTCAATTTCCAAGTAGAGATTAATCATTCTACTTGACTTTATTTATCTCTTAAAAAGAGATTCAATATGTAAACAAATAGAATATTGTTTATAAGTGTTTGTTTAACAATGTGAGTTTTTGTTTTCCGTTTCTTTCGCAAACAAAAAGGCGAGTGGAGTGGGTTACTTAGTAAACCCCAAGGAAAGGGAAAAAATATTTCTGAGCCAGTTCCATATGTGTTTGGATTCTGTATCGTAAATCTGCTTTCATACAAAAGGTGTGGTACGGAGGTTAGGTGTTCCTATGGTTTTTTGGTGTTTCGGACTCAGTGGAAGAGGCGGATCAGGTAGATTCTGCTCCATTGGTGTAGATTGTGCAGATTCATACAAGATCAATGGTAATCAAATACATTAAGGTTGATGGTGGGTATAGAGGAGGCAAATCAGGTAAATCGGATGGCGATGAAGGGTTCAAGCTTCTCCATAGAACCTTTCAATGGCCATAATGACTTCGGTCTATGACAACAATGTGCGAAAAATATCCTTATGCGAAACAGGACAGTTAAGGCTCTCGGAAGAAATCAGAAAACCCGGAGAAGATGACTGGCAAGAGTTTTAAGGGATTTAGCAAACAACATGATTTAGTTGTATCCTGTGAATAATACTTTTCATTAGATCATAGGGTTGGCGGGTCCAGAGGAAATCTGGGCAAAGCCGGAGAGTAGGTACAAGTCCAGGTCATTGACACATCAATTGTTTTTTAATAAATGTTTATATGGCCTTCGATTTTCAGAGCGAGCAAAATTTGAAGTACACTTGGATGAGTTCACCATGATATTAATGGAATTTGTTAGCTCTAGATGTTAAGATTGAAGAGAAGGACAAAACAGTTCTCATGTTGGCTTCATTGCCTCCATCATTTGATCATATTGTGATTACATTGTTGTTCGGTAAGGATACTCTCAAACTCGACGAGGTTATTGTTGCTTTGCTGATAAATGAGACATGACAAAAGAATAACTCTAAGGTGGCGTCAGGGAGAATAGTGCCTTGGTTATTGGAGGTAGTCAGAACTGAGGTAGATCAAATGAAAAGCTGAAGGAGTTCAACAAGAATAGAAGTCACTTAAAGTCTAAAGGTCACAAAATAACTTGTTATTATTGCAAGGAGGAAGGTCATATAAAGAAGAGTTGTCTAAATCATAAAGAGGATAAAAGGAGAAAGTTGTCAAGGAAAAGGCAGGTAAATCATCAACTGTTGATATCGTGGAAGGGACCTGGAGTAATGATGGATATGTCTATCTCACTACTTCGTCAGGTAAGAAAATTTCATATTGGATTTTAGATTCAGGTTGTGTTCAGTCAGGAATCAGTTTGTTACATATCATGCATGTGATAAGATAATGGAACTATCAATATGGCAAATAATGTAAAAAGGAAGATTACTTGAATCGAGACTGTACGGATTTGAGTCTTTGATGGGATTGTGCGAACTTTGACTAGGGCGAGGCATGTGCCGAATCTAAGAAAGAATATGATTTCATTGGGAATACTATATTCGAGAGGTTTTAGATGCTCATCTGAAGGAGGAGTTCTTAAGGTTTTCTAGAGGGGTCATGATTGTGATGTAGAGACGGATGATTAGGAATTTGTACAAACTTGGAGGGAGTGTTGAAACAGGTGGAGCAACTATTGAAACTCAGGAAAGGGGTACAGGTGGATGACATAGACTACAAATTGTTCAAGTGATGAAAAGTACAAGTTTGGAAAGAAGTAGGTGTCTTTCGCTTCAAATTTGGTTAGTGGCAATGATTTCTCAGAGCGGATTGAGTGGTAGGAGATGTGGAGCCGCACCACATCATGTGATGGTGGTAAGTTGTACGGTACACCTTGAGGGTGTGGGCCATGTCAGATGGGTATGGCAGACAAGCAGAGAGAATGGCAAAGTTTGTGGAGTCGACATCACTAGTCTTCTTCAGGGTAACTTGCAGAAACTAGATTAGCTAGATTGGTTAGTGGTAAATGTCTTAGGGATTACAGTGGCACTGGATGTTCCAAAAGATCTAAACTCATTTAACATGCCTCAATTGCCATTGTTTGAGTTAAAATAAAACCGCAAGTGTACGGGTCAATCGTAGCTACGGGTCGAACACGAGGAGATATACGCCACTCTATTTAACTAACTTAAAAGTAATGCAAAATGAACCAAATTAAAGTGTTAAATTAAACTAATTAAACTAACGAAAATCAATGCATCCTAACTCATAAGCATCTAACAAAATTAAGGGATTAAATCGGCGTCCTAACACATGAGCATCTAACCTATCGAACTAAAGCGAATTGAAAGGAATAAAAATACAGCCACACATACTAACCACATAAAAAGAAATAAGGGAATAAAAATGCATCCATAAACCACAACCATATAAAATTAAAATAAAAGAAATAGAGGGGGAAGAAGAAGAAGATAGAGAGAGATAGAGGAGATGGAGAATGAGATTGAGAGTTTAGATAGTAAAACCTGGATGTGCTTGCATGAATGTAAATGAAAAGCTTGAATACTTGCATAAACTTACCATGGCCTCCTCTTCTAAATCTTCAAGTCTTGTCATCAACTTAAGAACTTAGACTAGAAGGCTTAAAACCTAAACTAGAATTAAGAAATTACAACCCAATTGAAGACTTAAATTGAAATTAAAGCATAAACTAAACCTATTATAAGCATTAACTAAAATTTATAAAAGCAAACTAGAACTTAGAAAAGCCAAAAATCACAAATTAGAAGGAGAAGAAGAGAAGAAATTTCACTAAGTGAATGAGCAAATTTTACAAGAGAGGTAGGGGGTATTTATAGGTGGAAGAGAGGAGAAGAGAGAAGATGGAAGTGTAGGAGAAATATTCCTAAGAAAAGAGAATATTCTCTTCTCTTTCCTTTTACAATGTCTTGAATCCTAAGAAAAAGAAAAAAATAGAAAGAAGAAGAAGAGAAGATTGTTTACATAGAGCTTCTATTTCTAGAAAAATTAACTCCAATTTTAACAAGTGCTTCCTTTTCTTTGTAGATATCTTCTCCAAGCAATAAAATCAAAGCATCTTTGATTTTTCAACCTTCCATAGATGAGAAAATATAAATCTATCCCAAGTAGAATTTCGTAGTGCCCTTGAGAAGTTGGAGGAGAGAGAGAGTAAGGGTGATGACTAGGATTCCTTCAAGAATAAATAAAATACCCATTCTGTCTTTCAAAAACGTGGAGCATGGGGTGCTTATATAGGTCTCACCATTGTGTTCCTTGCAAAAATCACACAAAATAGACCCAAATTTCATCCACGGAGTTGGGGAGCCCAAGATATCTCAAGTTGAAGTTGGACTGTCCGAGCCTTCCAAATAGAATCTTTCGGGTACAGTAATGTAACTTCTGATAATTTCATTAAGGCCTCTAAAATCCGAACTTCCGTTTCACTTTGTCCCCATCCGACTGTCAATTATTATAAATAAACCCCTGCAGACCTTTTCACGCGTCGTTACTTAAACGCCATAACTTCTTCAAGTTTCAACTCGGAATTAAGTGCTGTTTGAACCATTGCGAAGCTGACTCGATGGGCTATGCATCCATTTACACTTCTAAAAAGCTTAAAAACATCTCCTTAGCATCATCTCCTTCATTTTCACAAGAATTCACCTAAACCCTGAAAAGCACAAGAAAGCACCGAGTAACTCTTGTCCAATGTGGTAAAATGTATAATTTATGCCCTAAAATTTCACACATAAATGTGCTCATCAGATTCCCCACACTTGAACGTTACTTGTCCTCAAGTAAAGCAAAAACAAAAACTAACCTAGAATGCAAAAAATCCTAACTCACTTTCGTAGGAATCACGGTTGCACTTAGCATGTGCAACAAGCCTTTAAACCCCTAGATTACCCCTAGTGGACGAGTTGTGTCTCGTGGGTGTTTGCAGTGAATATACACCCAAAATTCAATTGTAAATAAATGCTGCAAATTTTAATCATGGCATAAGTAGGACAAGGCACATAATCCCAAAAAGTGTTCAACTAAAGATCAAAGAGCCAAAGGTTCCCCCACACTTGAATTTTATCACCTCACATCAATTCAAGTAACAAGCATGCATCAAGTTCAAGGGATCTCCTCATATTTTCTGAACACTACTCACCTTCAAGTAAACCCCCCATAGCATCGATGGAACCAAAGACTTAGGCTTTGAGTATTGTTGACCATACTTTTTTTCCAGGCATTAAGGCAAAAGTTTTTTCTTTCTCAACCACAAACTCTATTTCTACTCCACTACTATTCTCCTGAATGACATGGCGGAGCATACACCGACACCCAAATACTTGGTAGTTTCGCTTTTGCATATATCCATAAGACATTGAGACATTGAGACATTGATGCAAGAGTTTTTTTTTTTTTGAATTTCCTTCCAAGGAATTTCGATCAAGTCACCTTACTTCATGAGGCACAGTGCCCTGTCTAGTCCCAAGGAATTCCACTTTCTTTTCTATTCCTTGTTTTTTTTCTTTTTTTTCTTTTTCATTCACTTCGACTTTCATGCCTTGCCTTGCCACAAACAAATTGGTCTCAACTACTAGCCAAAAGATCAAAGGGTCCATAAAACACATAGAGGAATCTAGCCATCAAATGAAATAATGCTCATATTTTTCAATTCAATCCCTCTCACCGAATACAAACCAACTACCATCCTTGAAAAGGGATTTTTTTATTATTTCGCATGCTAGGAGGGCACCTAATTCCCTCTCACTCTTGCTTTGCAATTTGAAGAGACTTATGCACATACCCAAAAACTATCGCTACAATCAAAATTCACAAAATTCAAAATTCACAAAATTCACAATTAAAGTCCAACACACCCCCCCACACTTAATTCATGCAGTGTCCTCAATGCATACGAGAAAAGAAAGAATAAGGACAAGGGAGGGGATACATACCAGGATATCGGGGTCAAGGTAAAGAGGCTCATGGAGATTCATGACCTCTTCGTCAACCGGAGTAGGCATGTCTATGTACGGCTTCAATCTTTGGCCATTGACCTTGAAAGTAGCTCCTGTACTTGGATTGAGGACTTCAACACCCCATGAGGATAAACTTTTGAACAATATAGGGCCCATCCCATCTAGAACGCAGCTTACTGGAAAGATATGCAAACGAGAATTGTACAACAAAACATTCCTGCCTACCTCAAAAGATTTTCTCAAATGTGCCTATCATGGAAAGCCTTGGTTTTTCCTTGTAAATTCGGGCATTCTCATATGCCTCATTCCTAAGCTCTTCCAACTCGGATAGTTGGAGTTTCCTATGGGCACTGCAGCGTAGGTCAAAGTTAAGCTTCTTGATAGCCCAAAAGGCCTTGTGCTCAATCTCTGAGTAAGTGACATGCCTTTCCATACACCGAGGCAGTGAGATTGACCAAGATCGGTCTTGAAGGCTGTCCTATGGGCCCACAGTGCATCTACCAATCGGTTAGACCAATCCTTGCGGTTCGGGTTGATGGTTTTCTCAAGAATTTGCTTGATCTGCCTATTTGAAACCTCAACCGGCCACTGTCCGGGGATGGTAGGGTGTGGCCAACTTATGGACGACACCATACTTTTTCATGAGGGCCTCAAAAGGCCGATTACAAAAATGCTTGCCCGATCACTAATGAGAGCCCGGGGAATACCAAAACGGAGAAGATGTTCTCCTTCGTAAATTTCACAACCACCTTGTGGTCATTGGTCTTACAAGCAATCGCCTCAATCCATTTGGACACATAGTCCACAAAGAAGTAATATGTACAGGTTACCAAAAGAGTTAGGGAAAGGCCCCATGAAATCAATACCCCATACATCAAACACCTCAACCACGAATTGGGTTGAGGGGTATCATATTTCTCTTAGTAAGACGCCTAAGGATTGGCATGAAGAACATGCCCGCAATAAGTAAAAGCGTCTTTAAACAGACTAGGCCAATAAAATCCACATGTAAAACTTTGGTCGCAGCTTATTAGGCCCAAAATGGCCTCCACAAGCCTGATCATGGCAAAAAGATAAGACAGATTGTTGCTCATGATCGGGACACATCTCCGGATTACTTAATCCGGCGGTCTTAAAAAGATAAGGATCATCCCAAAAGAAATACTTAACTTGTGAAAAGAAACGATTCTTATCTTGGGTGGACCAATGTGCGGTGTCACACCATAACAGATAATTAACAATGTCAAGAAACCAAGGTTCACTAGACACGCCATCGATACTCATCGGAAAATTCTCGTTGGAGAATCAACATCAAGGAATTAGGCGCCGGGATAGACGGTCGCAATCAAATTTTCACACCCTTTCTTATCCCTAATTTCAAGATCAAATTCTTGTAACAAAAGGACCCACCTAATGAGGCGAGCCTTGGCATCTTTCTCACGCACAAGATATTTGATAGCGCATAGTCAAGTATAAACAATCACATGTGATCCAACCAAGTAGGGCCTAAACTTCTCTAAAGCAAACACAACATAAAAATTCTTTCTCGGTGGTGGTATAATTAAGTTGTGCATCATTAAGAGTCCTACTTGCATAATAAATCACATGGGGCAATTTATTGATTCTTTGCCCAAGAACAGCCCCTATAGCAAAATCGGAGGCATCACACATAAGTTCAAATGAAACTGTCCAAATTGAAGCTTGAATAATGGGGGTGAAGTCAATGCTCTTTTCAATTGCTCAAAACTATCATGACACTCAAGAGAAATCAAATGGGCAGTCCTTTGCCAAAAGAGAGGTGAGAGGTCTAGCTATCCGGCTAAAGTCCTTGATGAATCTTCTATAAAAACCTCGCATGGCCAAGAAAAGATCGAATGTCCTTCACACTCTTGGGTGGTGGTAAATTGGCTATAAGGTCTACCTTAGATCTATCAACCTTGATCCCTTCTTTGGACACAATGTGACCAAGAACTATACCTTGTTTTACCATGAAGTGGCACTTCTCCCAATTCAGACCAAGTTCTTTTCTATGCATCTTTTAAGAACCAAAGAGAGATGATGCAAGCAATTAGAAAAAGTAGAGCCATGAATAGAAAAATCATCCATAAACACCTCTAGGAAGTGCTCTACCATATCGAAAAGATACTCATCATGCACCTTTGGAATGTAGAGGGGCATTGCAAAGCCCAAAAGGCATACGCCGTAAGCAAAGGTTCCATAAGGGCATGTGAAAGTGGTCTTGTGTTGGTCCTCTAGAGCAATAGGAATTTGGTTATAGCCTGCATAACCATCAAGAAAACAATAATATTCATGGCCACTAGTCTCTCTAACATCCGATCAATAAAAGGTAAGGGAAGTGGTCCTTCCAAGTTGCCGCATTCAATTTCCTATAGTCAATGCACACTCTCCATCCCGTGTGGATACGGGTTGGAATCAACTCATTATTAGCATTCTCAACTACAGTGACTCCTCCTTTCTTAGGCACAACCCGCACAGACTCACCCATTGGCTATCGAAATAGGATAAATGATGACATGATCCAAGCATTTTAGGATCTCTTTCTTGATTGCCTCTTTCATCACAGGATTAGCCCTCCTTTGGGGTTCCCTAGAAGGTGTGGAACTCTCCATCGATGTATATGATGTTGAACAATGGAGGAGCTAATACCTTTGATGTCGACATGGTCCAACCTATGGCTTCCTTATTATCCTTTAGAAGCTTAATCAACTCTTCTTCCCGAATAGAAGTCAAATCGGAAGCAATAATAACAGGAAGAGTATGATCATGTCCTAAGAAGACATACTTGAGGTTGGAGGGCAATTCCTTCAACTCTAATGTGGGGGGCTCAATAATAGAGGATTTGGGAATGAAAGTGGATAGGGGTCCAAGGGGCTCCAAAGGTTGTTGGATGCTCCAGACCTCAGATAAGGGAGTATCATCAACACCCTCCAATTCTTGCATACATTCTTGAAATCCCGAATCAAAATCAATCTCAAAGAACGTATCAATATCATCGGGAAATCCTTGAAGCATATGCACCTCTTCATCCATGTCGTCTGCTTGCCCAACCTAAACACATTGAAGTCAATGTAAGTATTGCCAAAAGATAATTTCATGAGACCATTCCTGCAATTGATTAAAGCATTACTGGTAGCTAGGAATGGTCTATCCAATATGATTGGGATTTGGTCCTTGAAGTTGGCAAGGGTTGGGTATCTAAAACAATAAAATCTACAGAAAAATAAATTCCCCAACCTTCAACAGACATCCTCAATCATTCCCTTAGGAACTTTAACCGACGATCTGCAAGTTGAAGAGTAATTTTGGTCGGTTTCAGTTCTCCCAATCCCAGTTGTTGGTAGACATGAAAGGGTAAGAGGTTCACACTTGCACCAAGGTCCAATAAGGCATGGTCAATAGTAGTATGGCCTATAGTGCAAGAGATGGTGGGGCTTCCCGGATCCTTATGCTTGGCTGCTACTGGTCGTGAGATTAGAGAACTAATGTTAGCAGCCAAGAATGCCTTTTGGGCACATTGGTGGTCCGCTTTTGGTGCATAAGTCTTTGAGGACTTTAGCATAAGCAGGGGATCCGGGCAATAGCATCCAACAAGGGGATATTCACTTGAACCTGTTTGAACACATCCAATATCTTCTCCACGTAGGAGACTTCTTGCTAACCAACCTATTTGGGAAAGGGGCGGTGGGGTATAAATTCTTTCAAGGTTGGTCTTTTTAACTTTCTCAACAGAATGCTCTTTGGTTTTCTCAACCAAATCATCTCGGTATATCTTTAGGTTCATCGACGAACCTGAAATAGTAGGCACTTCAATGGCCTCTTCGTAAGGGGAGAGTCAACAGAGTATGAGATGATAAAGACCGAGGTGCACTAGCCGTTGATACTCACGGCCACTCCTTAAAGCATAAACAACATTTACCTGTCTAGAGGGCCCTTGGTGCTGTTGGCCTTGTGCAACATTGGTTGGAGGAGCTTGGGTACCTTGTCGAATATGAACCTGATGCCTAGGATTTGGCTCAGTGGCTAGGTACATTCCCTGTTTCCCTCTCATGCGAGATTATGACAAGTCGGGTGAGTTGTTTTTCCATGTTATTGTGGCTTGTCATGAGAAGAGCTATCTTGTTGTCCATCTCATTCGCCTTGTTGCCTCTCCTATATTGGTAAACCCCGGGGGTTGCTGATAAGGTGCAAGGAGAGGAGGCCTAGCAGAATTAATAGAAGGTCCTAGATGAGGACGAGGGGAAAGGGGTTAGGAGACATTCCTTGGCTTTGTGGTGCATAGTTGGTCCTTTGGGCACCAACCTGGCCTTGATGGTTAAAGTTGGATGGGCCTGCTTGGTTCCCTTGATTCCATGAGAAATTGGGGTGATTTCTCCATCCTGGATTGTAAGTATTGCTATATGGGTTATTTTGGTAGAGAGCACTTACATTCTCGTCTTGGAATTGCCCACCAAGGTGTTGGGGCATTCCTCGAAAGGTGTCCAGGGGTTTGGCACCAATCGCATACCGACACATGGTTGACTGATTGACGGATTAACTGGTATAGACTCTTTAAGAACTATGGACTCCAACCATTTTATGAGGCTATCAAGTTTGGCCTCCTTGGCGGCATACCCTCAATGAGATACCCCTTAGTGGTCCTTTCACCTCTTGGGAAGATTCCCATTCCCTAGTCTTATCACCAAGTTGGTTAAGAATGTCCATGCATCATTCTCCTCGAAAAAAGAAGTAAAGCCTGCTTGGACACATAGACTCTACAAGTTGCTTGGTCTCGATAATCAATACCCTCATAAATAATTTGGCATAGCGCCATAAGTCAAAACCATGGTGAGGGCATTCTAAGAGGAGGTCCTTGAATCTTTCCATGAATTTAGAAAAGGACTCATGTGGTTTCTCGCCTGAACTGGAGGATGTCACTTTTAAGCTTATTGGTCTTGTGAAGAGGGAAGAATTTTCTCAAAAAGACAATGGTGAACTCATCCCATGTATTAATGGAGTTTGTTGGCATCCATAGAGCCACTTCTTGGCCTGGTCTTTCAGGGCAAAGGGTATAAACCTGAGCCTAACCGCATCATCACAAATTGACCTTAATTAGAACACAGACCTCCTCAAATTCCCTAAGGAAGAGATATGCATCCTCATTAGCCATCCCATGGAAATGGGGTAGCATGCTAATGAAGTTGGTCTTGAGTTCATAGTTATTCCCTGTAACAACAAAGCACTAATGCATGAGGGTCATGCAGCCACTGGTGGGGTAAAACCTATCCTTAAGAGTCTTGGGTTGTTGGTCACCCATGGTCAAAGGTGGTAGAGAAGGTGGTCTTCTAATAAGACGATTACTTGAATCACGAGTCCACACCTTAGCCACCGAAATAGATATGAGGTCTCCTTTAGAAAAATTAAAGAAAAATAACACTTAAAAAAAAAAAAAAAAAACTAGAAACAAGAGGGACCCCAAGGTAGATAGTGCATTTCTATCCTTAAAAATCGAAACAATGGTTCAAAAGTCGTAAGGATGCCATATAGGTTGACAGCAAGGGAACCCGTATAGTCTTCTATAGCCACCTACGTGCGACTCCAATATAGATTCTCGATGTAGAATGGAGGTCTACTATACGTTTATGTTTCCAACACTCTCACTATGTCGCTTCTATCAAGAGTGGTCACCTCCAAAGATAAGTCACATGTCAATCCACCCAACCAAGTCAAGATGTAGCGTCATAGGTAACTTAATCCTATGAGGGACACCAAAAGATGGAGGGTTGAAGCATATGAAGGACTTTAGATTGGGCGCACACTATTTGAAACAGAAGAGAAACAAGAAGAGGTTTTCAAAAACTATTTTTTTTTTTTTTCAAAAAAAAGAAGAGAAAATAATAAACTAAAACACTTCGAACTACTTAAAAATCAGATAAATAAAATGGACAATAATCTCCCGAAAACGGCGCAAAAACTTGTTTGAGTTAAAATAAAACCGCAAGCGTACGGGTCAATCGTAGCTACGGTCGAACACGAGGAGATATACGCCACTCTATTTAACTAACTTAAAAGTAATGCAAAATGAACCAAATTAAAGTGCTAAATTAAACTAATTAAACTAACGAAAATCAATGCATCCTAACTCATAAGCATCTAACAAAATTAAGGGATTAAATCGGCGTCCTAACACATGAGCATCTAACCTATCGAACTAAAGCGAATTGAAAGGAATAAAAATACAGCCACACATACTAACCACATAAAAAGAAATAAGGGAATAAAAATGCATCCATAAACCACAACCATATAAAATTAAAATAAAAGAAATAGAGGGGGAAGAAGAAGAAGATAGAGAGAGATAGAGGAGATGGAGAATGAGATTGAGAGTTTAGATAGTAAAACCTGGATGTGCTTGCATGAATGTAAATGAAAAGCTTGAATACTTGCATAAACTTACCATGGCCTCCTCTTCTAAATCTTCAAGTCTTGTCATCAACTTAAGAACTTAGACTAGAAGGCTTAAAACCTAAACTAGAATTAAGAAATTACAACCCAATTGAAGACTTAAATTGAAATTAAAGCATAAACTAAACCTATTATAAGCATTAACTAAAATTTATAAAAGCAAACTAGAACTTAGAAAAGCCAAAAATCACAAATTAGAAGGAGAAGAAGAGAAGAAATTTCACTAAGTGAATGAGCAAATTTTTACAAGAGAGGTAGGGGGTATTTATAGGTGGAAGAGAGGAGAAGAGAGAAGATGGAAGTGTAGGAGAAATATTCCCTAAGAAAAGAGAATATTCTCTTCTCTTTCCTCTTTACAATGCCTTGAATCCTAAGAAAAAGAAAAAAATAGAAAGAAGAAGAAGAGAAGATTGTTTACATAGAGCTTCTATTTCTAGAAAAATAAACTTCCAATTTTAACAAGTCTTCCTTTTCTTTGTAGATATCTTTTCCAAGCAATAAAATCAAAGCATCTTTGATTTTTCAACCTTCCATAGATGAGAAAATATAAATCTATCCCAAGTAGAATTTGAAGTGCCCTTGAGAAGTTGGAGGAGAGAGAGAGTAAGGGTGATGACTAGGATTCCTTCAAGAATAAATAAAATACCCATTCTGTCCTTCAAAAACGTGGAGCATGGGGTGCTTATATAGGTCTCACCATTGTGTTCCTTGCGAAAAATCACACAAAATAGACCTAAATTTCATCCAATTCGGAGTTGGGAGCCCAAGATATCTCAAGTTGAAGTTGGACTGTCCGAGCCTTCCAAATAGAATCTTTCGGGTACAGTAATGTAACTTCTGATAATTTCATTAAGGCCTCTAAAATCCGAACTTCCGTTTCACTTTGTCCCCATCCGACTGTCAATTATTATAAATAAACCCCTGCAGACCATTTTCACGCGTCGTTTAAAACGGCCATAACTTCTTCGTTTCAACTCGGAATTAAGTGCCGTTTGAACCATTGCGAAGCTGACTCGATGGGCTATGCATCCATTTACACTTCTAAAAAGCTTAAAAACATCTCCTTAGCATCATCTCCTTCATTTTCACAAGAATTCACCTAAACCCTGAAAAGCACAAGAAAGCACCGAGTAACTCTGTCCAATGTGGTAAAATGTATAATTTATGCCCTAAAATTTCACACATAAATGTGCTCATCAGCCATCACTAATCAAGAAGGTAGGAGCATAAGATTGCAAATTTGCATATTAAGTTGAAGTAGCCTGAAAATAATCCAAGCAGCCAGAGCTTTTACCTCCTAGTAGGCTCACCCTTAGCCAGGTTTTGTGGCATGAATAGAGCTTCATGCTAGATCTAACTAAATTTGAGAAATATATATTAGTGTTGTAGAGTGTAACATACTAGAACAAAACCAAACCAAAAAGCTTAGAACAATTTGTAACATGTGCAAGTTGCTCAATCCAAATCCTAGTTGGGTAATGTAGGCTTGGTTGCTTAATAAAAGTAATAAAAAAAAAAAAAGATTAGGCTTGATCAAACCTGACTTTGAAGCATAGTTTTCAAAATTGGATCAAATCGGTGGTCAAACTGGAAACAACCTCTTCTGTTCAGTCTAAAGTCCAAGTTTATAGCATGCATAAACTTGTTGAGTATGGTTGGTCTAAGAAAAATTTAGGAACTGAAAAAATAATGCTGCCCATGTACAATAGAAGAACAAATTTAAAAAACATTACTCCATTTGAAGATCCTTTAAAGGAAAAGTAAAGGTATCTTCTTCCTTTATTGTTTATATTAGTATCTAAATCACTCTGGCAAATTTGTGCAAAGGTGGAGCAAGGTGGGTGTAAGATAGTTATGGCATTTTATTTTAGTATTGGAGATTTCTTGCTTAAGTGAACATTAACATTGATCTTTCTTTGTTTTCTAACAAGACAATGTAGACATCCCCGTCAAACCCATATTTTCCATCATCTACAACAAGACCCATATATATAGCGCTTCATTTTGTGTGTGTGTGTGTGTCACTATGCCTAGTGAAATATAGCGCTTCATTATTTACCACTTGGTAGTACATGTGTTAGTCCATGTGATAAAGGATTCCATATACATCTCAATGGCCAAATTTTAGCCCAAAGTAAACAAGGAAAGTTGGTCAAACTTTGATTCTAATAAAATTACCAAAATGCCATCAAATGAAGATGAATATAAAATCCAAAAGGACATCTTTGTGATTTTGACTACTTAATCTACTCATTTTAACCTGAAACTGTACCAATAAAATGCTTGCTTGGTCCTCTACCACATGGACTAACCCATGTACTGCCATGTGGTAAATAGTGAAGTGTTATACTTCACTAGGCAAAGTGACTATGGGAGAGGGGTGACGTCGGAGGAAAAGGGAGGGGTTATTTAAGAATGGGAGGGGGATCGTTGCTAGGCTGCATAGCCCCTATGCCAACATGGGAGCCAATGAGAGTGCTCAAGGGGCATTTAACAGGGATTTTGATCCCATGGGTTTTTTTATGTAATACACTACTTTTATGGGCCTAAAATATGGGTAAATAGGTTACATACGAGATTATTTACTTAGTTTTATTTTTATGTAATTAGTGGTCATGTGACTACATAAGTGATTATGTGACTTGATTAAATGGTCATGTGACAACTTAAGTGGTCATGTGACTATTTAAGTTGGACTGGATTAGGATTCTATAAGTTCAACCATGTTTGAGTCTATTTTCTTTGATATTTCATTTCCTAGTCAGTTTAGCTTACCTAATAGCTTAAGGATTGGGTTAGGCCTTTCTTTTTTAGTGTATGAGTATATTTTTGAGTCTTTTATATAAGGTTCTAAGGGAGGCAAGTATTGAAGACGAATTTTAATATTAATGAAAAGTTTTTGCTGTTTTTCTTCTCCATTGAAGATTTTTGTCTTGTGTTTGACCAAGCCTAGTGGGATCAATGTTTGATCTGATTGATACCTTACGGTGGGAAGTCCGGGTGATTCGTTGGTGGGATTGGTGTTTGATCCAATCGACACCTTGCAGTGTGAAGCCCAGGTGGTTCTTTTGAAACTCTATATTCATGTTCTAGTTCAAGATTGAATTTTTATTCAAGAATCTCATTCAACCAAGCTGTTGTCCATGAAATTCTGCAACTATAGTAAGTTAAAATCATCCCCAACCCTTACCCTTCTTCTAACCATCCATACATCCAAACCCTAGATTTTCCCCTTTTGTTTTCACTATTCCCAAGACTTAAATTCTGTCCAGACCAAACCAACCAGCCAAATCACACCAAACTTTGATTGAATTCTCCTCTCATACTAGGGAAAACTCGATCCAGGTTGCTCCATCATCTGACCATCATAAACCCTAAAAATCAATCTTTTCCTATTTTTTACAACCCGAAATCCTAACCCTAACCGGCCTAGACTTGTTAAAACTTAACAAGACCTTCACTGATAGACTCCCCTACCTCAACTTGACATAACCACACATCAAACCCTAACCCTAATCTCAAATTTTCACCTATTTTAACCAAGCTGAATTGCCGAGTTCATAGCAAACACTGCTTACTAGCTTCTAGTTGGTCTCCTACCAATCTAGAACTACATTAATGGTACCTCGCAAACTCCGATTGAGAGGGGAGGAATGTCTCGGGGGCATCACACCCCAACCCAGAATTCTGCCCTTGGCTAGTGGCGTTGAAATAAAACAGGATATCAGTGCAGCTCAGGTAAAGGATTCTTCTACAGCAGGGGATTTACTTTGCAACGGATGATTGAAGTACAGGGACCAGATCAAAGTGATTTGAGGGCAATCAGGCCTACTCATGTCCTGACTGCTGCTGGCATTACCGGTAGGCCTAATGTAGATTGGTGCAAATCCACCGAGATAATCAGAGCCAATGTTGTTGGTACCTTAAAATACTCTAGCTGATGTGTGCAAGGCTCATTGCATTCTGCTCCTAAATTTTGCAAGTGGCTGCATATTTGAATATGACAAGATGCATCCAGAGGGAAGTGGAATTGGATTCAAAAAAGATGAAAAACACAATTTTACTGGCTCTTTCTATGTGAAAAACCAAATCCAGGTAATCCAGGTTGGAATCTCTTCTATTATCGTTCTACTACTTCTGTTCTATTAGTTTCAATTGAGCTCATTGATCAGTGCTCGCAATTTGTAAATATATTTCTCAACAGATTGAAGATCTACTGAGCACTTACAAGAATGTATGCACCGTACCTGTATGACAATTGTAAACATTCCGAATTGAGATGGCGAAGAAAAATCAGACCACAGAATATGGAATTTTACAAATTAGCCATAGTGAAATCCATCAGGAGCAGCAGGTATAGGTTAAAAAAAGGGGGTGTCAAGTTCTTCAAGTAGCTGAGAGGGGGATCCTTTGGTCACAGCTCTCTGTTTCTTTCTTCGACATTTTTTTTCTATAGACTTCTTTTCTCTCCTTGATTTTATTTAATAGTTAGTATAGAGGGTTGGTTTAGGAATAAAACAAAATTTTACATGACAAATGCCCAAATCTGCAGACATTGCCTCAGTTGAATGAAACATGCCCAAATGTGCCTGTTGCCAACCAATTAATAGCATCATTGTGCACATTATGAGACATTACCTCATCACAAAGCACGAAATCCCATTGAGAACCAAAATATAGAAGGCAAATACTGCAAAGAAATAGAGTTCAGAGAGAAATCTGACTATCAGATCTTAGGAAGTAGTAACTTATGGTAATATATTTTGCAAATTTGCATTCACACTCAGTTCCCCCCGAAAGGAGATATATCATATCAAAAAATTGGGTCCAAAAAGCAACTGCTATGGAAGAGCGCTCTATCTCACCATAAACTTTTCGGGTCAGCATTGCTTTTTCAAAAAAGAACAAATTCAAAGAACCAGCTCAATTTATCTGTACATGGGTGTGGTATCCGAGTACACCAGGTAGACACACATTGCAAACTCAATGTGGGTTTTACAAGACAGCGACAAAGATCGTCCCAGGAAAGGAGGAATGATCTGGACTGTTAAGCCAACCATACAGCTGACAGTACGGCAAGCTACTACAAACTATATGCAAGCGTGCACCAGAGGACTCTTGAATTCAGCCAATACTTTGTGGACTATTGTCCAGATCTTTCATACTAAGGCAGTAAATCAGATGGTTAATATCAGTTGACAACCCAAGCCTAAATTTTGCCCAGCTCTATCAGACACCTTAATGGCAAGTCAAAACACCATGAGATATATGAACTATGAAGAACCCATTGAAACAGCGGTTTTCATCATCTCACCCTGTTTTCAGGAAGCAACTCTTCCAACTCTGTCAGTTGACAAACTCAAAGTTTGGAGACGCACACAAACAATATTAGAGGAGCTTCCATGTCCTGCATATATACAATAACAGTTAAATAGCATATGTATCGATAGAAGATATGTGAGGCATGGACATCTCAGGGAATTTGTCCCTGCATAGCTGCATCTGTACATAAAGATACAGGAAAGCCACGAAGCAAAAGCAAGTTGCATTTCTGCACGGTTTAGACCTTTTTCCACAAGATGGGAGTTCCAATCATCTCCAAAGCTTAAGCCTTTCATCTCCGGAATAGGGTGGAAGATACCTTCAGAAATTCTTCTAATAAACTCCTTCAAACTACCAAAAAGACAGGAGAAGATAAGAAAAATATTACATGAGGACACATTTTCTGGTAAAAAGGGATGGGTACATTTGATTCGCATTTTTTTTTATGATTTTTAATTCAATTCACATATTTGGCAAACAATTAATACTTACAACGTTGAAACTCTACAAAATTAAGAAACATCAAGCTTCCCAAATGCAGTACCACCAAAGTAAGCAGTTGTCCCCTTTAAATTGCATTGTACATAATTCGCTTCAATCTGCATGTGTAAATCTGTAAGGATTAGAGCAGGCAGCTTATATTTAGACTCCATTTGATAACACTTTGTGGGAGTGATTCTACTGATTTTGTATTCTGGGATTAGTGGGTTGATTCTATTGTTAACCTGTTTGCTTTTTTCTGAGCATTTTCTGGTGTAAGAAACATTAAAAACTTTTGATAGATGTGTATCAACTTTTTTTTTTCTCGACATGTGTCACCATATCAAATCATTAACTTTTTTTTTCGGTGAATAAATATATTACCTACCCTAGGAGAGGGCAAGGAGAAAAAAGGGGGAGAACTATACAAGAGAAGAGAGGAAAAAGAGGGGGGGGGGGGGAACAAGAGCAAACAACCCAACCTATGCAGAGGTGGAAGTCTGTAAAAGTGACAAATCAAGATCCCAGGAGACAACAATATGCATGTTCCTTGGGGTATCCGAAAGGTGACAGCGGCGAGTGAAACTGAGCTTGGAAGAGACGTCAAAAGAGATGGTTTTCCAAATCAGATCAAAGGATCGAGAGTTGGAAGTCCATCTCCTGAGGTTCCGCTCCATCCAAGAATGATAAATAGCAGCACCAAAAACCAGTTTTCCAATAGTGTCACAGATAGAGGTCCCAAAAAAGGTCATGTCCAACCAGAGCCATTCTCGATCAAAGGCCAGGGGTCTCCTACGGCGGAGCCAGATTATGGAGAGGGCTTTTGTCCAGATGGTGGAGGTAAAAGGGCAAGCAAAGAAGAGGGGGGGAAATCAAATCATTAACTTAATATGACTCTTTGTTTTAGAAGCCATGGCTCACGGTTCTAACCCTGATATGGAGTCTCCAAAGTGGGCAAAGAATGAAGTAGATACTTTTGTAGTGTTAATGTTAGATGAGGTCAAGCAAGGGAACAAGACAACCACCACTTTCAATAAGGCGGGATGGAACATTAAAACCCAGCTTGAGGCCAAAACTGGTCGTACTTTTATAAATGTTACGGCTCCGTAACAAAATGAGGGCTGATTATAGCAGTTTCAAAAAGCTATTGGAAACGTCGGGCTTTGGTTGGAATGTTGGGATTAGGACTTGCACTGTTGAGGATGATGGTGTCTGGGATAGGCACATTAAGGTAATATTTACACTATTGAAGGTTAATGGTATCTTATTCTTTAATGTTGTAACTTTGGGAAAATCTAAAAATCTATTTCTAACATTAACCGCTTGATATATATTTTCAGGCAAACCCAAGCTGGTCAAAATTAGAAGAAATTGACTACCCCAGTGGCCAGAACTTCAAATGATATATGGCGATTCGAATGCATGTGGGGATCATGTAATTGGGAACATTGAGGATTTTCCCATCATGGATGAAGAGATTGAACAGGATGTTGAACAATCTCTTCCAAAAACTCCTTTTAATAGAGATTTGGCAGGATTTGATGGTGAGGAGGCAAAAGACAATACTTGACAGGACCCCAACTGCTATTAGAAAGAGGAGTAGGACCTCAGATATCGCAATGGACATCAAGGATATGGTTGATGTATTCCGAGCCAGATTGGACAGGTAAAATAGTACCTCTGCCACATCTCCATCCCCTCGATCCGTGAGTACAGAACAGAGCCTGACTTAGTGTATTAAAGTGTAGGATGAAATGCCAGAGGTCGGGAAAGAATTGTATATGAAGGCAGTCCAACGGATGATGGATAACCCTCAATGGGGAGAGGCCTTCATTGCTTCTCCCCCCCCCCCCTAAAAGGAAAATGTGGCTTCTGAAGACATTGGAGGGATTATGCGGTTGTTCCAGCTTTTATACTTTACATGCTAGTGAACTAATATGGATTTTATATTTAACTATGGATGGCTGTAGTTTTGGGTGTTTTGAAACCCTTATGGATGTTTATCATATGTTTTACTATTCATTATGGATGACTGTTGTAGTTGGATGTTTATAACAAGTAGATGTTTTGAACACTTATGGATGTTTCTCTTAGGTTTTACAATTCATTATGGATGACTGTACTAGTTGGACTTTTATAACACTTGTTGATGTTTATCTTGTTTTGAATATAGATGAATGTTAGAGTGATTATGCTTATAATATTAGGTTTTAGATGTGCAGCAGTAATGGCGAGTGATCATAGTATCCCATCTGAACAGTTGAATCAGAAAATAATGGACACATCTAGTGAGGATGAAGAAGATCAGTGGTCTTTACTACAACTTATAATCATACAATATATTTCTGAAACTATCCATACTAGAGAGCCATCTAGGGATGCAAGTCTGACAGGGCTGAATGGGTACATGAGATTTTGACTGGGCATGCAGACGGATGCTACAATGAATTTTGGATGAGCGACATGTTATCATAATATTATGTAATCTAATGAAACATCGTGAATGGTTGCAAGATAGTCATTATATTAGGGTAGAAGAAACAATAACAATGCCCATCTTTACAATTCGAGGGAAGGATGGAAATAGAGCAACTGTAGAAAGATTCCAGCACTCAAGGAAACTGTTAGTCGGTTTTTTGGAATAGTGTTGAAGGCTTTTTTGAAACTGGCGAAGGAAATTATCATAGCACCATCTTTCAATAGAACCCCAGATGAGATCACTACAAACCCCAAATATTTCCAATTATTTTAATTGAAATGTCATACAGTCGTACTTATTTCATATTCTATAAGTTGACACGTGGCCAACATTATTGGCGCATTGGTTCTTGTATGATGCAATGCAATCCACAACTGTTATTGGCATTGCTGTAATTCTAGTGTGTAGTGCCAATAATGATAATGGCATTTTTTTAATTTTTTGGTGTTAACCTGATATCAAAATGCCATCTTCATAGTTATTTGATATACAAGTTAAAACGTGGCCAGCATTGTTGGTCTACTAGTTCTTTTATGCTGCAATGGAAACCAGAAGTGATAATGGCATTTTCGTAATTATCTGGTGCAGTAACAGAAATGATTCCGTAAAGTGCCTTCCAAATGTTGATTCTGATCTTATTCTGTTTCAGAATCGCTTCCAACATCGGGTTATCAAACGCCAATTCTACTCCCACAGATCACACTCACGAATCAGGAAAAATCATTTCCACCTCAGGATCACTCTTGCAAAGCGGGATTGTTAACAAACGGAGCCTCAGTGAGATAGAATGTGACACAATGATCTGGACAGTCAGGAATTGAATAGAGAAATAATTTGATGTAGAACACAAACATATCGGTGAAAGGAAGAGACATGCCCCCACCAAAACACAAACACAGTAAGAAAAAATAAAACCAGAGGAAGTATATGCAATGTAATAAGGAAATTTATAATTATATATAAATGATTTATGGTGAACTGACCATCTTATAACACAATACCTGGAAGGGAAACAGTGAAAGCATTCTCCCCTCCCCCCCCCCCCCCGCCCAAATAAAAAAGAAAAGAAAAAAACAAACACCTTTTAACCATGTAGTGATCCATCAGGCAAAAGGTCATACCTCAATATTTAAAGGAGGGGAAGATAACCAAGAAAGTTCTTCAACTTGTTGCAAGTCAACATTTCGAGGCAAGAACATGATAATATTAGGTGTTATTTTTTGAGCTACTTGAAAGATTGAATACCTGGAAATACACTGTAATTAGTTTTTAGAAATAACAAAACACACACTAATCTCATGTCATACAATTTAAGAAAATCAATTTCAATTTTGCAATGAACTTTACATTAAGCGTACCCTGGTGTAACAGCACTCATTTTAGACATCATCTACACTATCCAAACTTGGCCTAGTGATGCAGCTCAAAATGAAAATGCAAAATAGGATAGAAAATGATGAAGAGCTTTATTCCGAAATGAGGAACAGGTACAGGAGAAGGTTCAGAGAGGACCATATAACTCTGGGTCTCTTAGGGACTCTCACACAAGTATGAGACTCACTCACCAGTGACATGGTTCGTAATCTCGGGATCAGATTGGTCAAATCGCCTGGATCAGATTGGTATCAACTGAGGCCGATCCCGAATATTGACAGATCCGATACTGATCCATTGGTACGACCCAAGGGTAAAAAAGGAATAAAAATCAATTTTTATTATAAAAAAAAAAGGGGACAATTGTGTCCGATTCGGACCGATTCAGTTTGATCTGGATCAGTATCGGCCGAGACCAATCCCAATCCGATTTCCGATACCTTAAACCATCATCCACTTACTTTTATTACTGTTGAAATATGTGTTTATAGGGGCAGATAAGTCTTTTTCCTTTATTTATTTTAGTCTTTCATTGTATCGATATATGTAGGGGCAGTTCTGTCCTTAAGAGTATTTTTCTTATTTTGTTATTAAAATCTCCTTGGCTGACCTGCAATAGAACATTCAGTTCTACCGCACGTCCCTTCTTCCATTGGGGTTTGCGTGGATTCCTTCTCTTCCTCTTCTCTTCTTTCTTCTTCTTCTACCACTGGTCTGATTAACTATTTTCTGATATTATAACATGGTATCAAAGCACTCTTAATCAGATTGGAGTTTCCCCTCGATTTTCTGCTGATCTCTTCTTCTCGATTTCCCCTTGTGGTGTGCAGCCGCCATAGCTGCTTCTACTATGGTTTAATTCCACTCCTATCAATAATTAATGGAGTGATTTTATTACTATCTACCTGCTACTAGTTGATGATTGGATGTCTACATCAACCACAATCAATGTTGCAAGAATCGATCTCCAGAGCAAACCCTGACACCTATCGATCTCATATGGGAAGCTGGTTGTTGAAGCTGTGTTCAGTTATGAAGTTCTGTGTTTTTTTGAACTATTTATGATGGTTGATTGCTACTGCAGTGTACTATTTTTGCTGCATATTTGAAAGCCCTACTTTTCTTCTCCAAAGCCCTGCCATCGAATTTTTCTTGTTGGCTGGCTGCCTCTGGTTGTGTGTTGCTGGTTAGTTACTGTTGGCTGACTGGCTTCTCTGCTGCTGACTGCACTTTTTTTTATTCTTTGAAGGTTGGTTTATTGCTGCTATTCCATTCTGTTTCTTCCAAGTCGATTGCTGCCCCATGGCTTAGCTTGTCCCCATTATCGATTCTTGAAGTGAGGGTTCTACTATGGCTGATTCGAAGACTCCCCATGATACTGTCAATGTTCAGATCACCTCCATCAAACTGAAGGGTAATTCCAACTATTTGCTTTGGGCACAAGCTGTCCGTGTCTACATTATAGCTGAGGACAAACTTAGCTACATCACTTCTGATCCTCCTCCAACAGATTCTAAGGATTACAGTACCTGGATGAAGGAGAATGCTATTGTCTTGATTTGGTTATGGAACAACATGGAGCCGGATATTACTGCCAATGTCATGTTCCACACCACTACCAAGGGAGTTAGGGATGACCTAAAGGAGACGTACTCTCAAGAGAAGAGTCTGACCCGTATCTTTGACCTTTATGAGAAGTTATTCCAATTTCAGCAATCCGAATAATCTCTTTAGGAGTATTACAGTACTTTTAAGGGCATGATGGAAGAACTAAATATGTTCCAGCCGCTTACTACTGATATTGAGAAGTTGAAGACCCAAAGAAATGAGTTTTCTGTATCCAAGTTCTTGGCTGGTTTGAATCCTAGTTTGAAGAATGTCAAAGGGCATTTACTTGCTGGTGAATCTGTCCCTACTTTGAATGACACCTACTCTAGGCTGCAGCGCATTGTTTCCCCTAGTTCCAAACCCGACACCACTCCCAAGGAAAATTCTGCTTTTACCACTACTAGAGGCTGTGGTTCAGAGGGAGGATGAGGATTTGGTGGTCGTGGTTCTGGTGGACAGCAAATTGACAAGGCTGCCCAACTGTGTTCTTATTGTGGGAAGACTAATCATACTGTTGATACTTGCTGGTCCAAACATGGGAAGCCTGAATGGGCTCAAAACTTGGCCAATCATGCGACTCCTGAAGATGGATCTGATTTTGTTACACCTAACGACACTAAATCTGGTTCAGCCGTGGGAGATTCATCCACTAACCTTCGTGATGAGATGCAGCAGCTGATGCACCGTATCAAGAGTCTTGAGACATCCACTTCCACTTCTGGTTCATCCACCTCTGTTGCTACATTGGCCCATGCAGGTACACCTGCTGCCTTCCTTTCCACTACTTCCACACCTTGGATCATAGATTCGGGGGCTTCCGCTCACATGACTGGTAAGTCTTCCATTTTTAGTTCTATTTCATCCAACTCTCACACTCCTCCTGTTACTGTGGCCAATGGTTCCTCCACGCCTATTACTGGGCATGGCACTATTTGTCTTAATTCTAACCTCCCTTTCCTCTGTGTTACATGTTTCTCAATTTCCATTAAGTCTTCTTTCCATTAGTCAACTTACTAAACACTTGAACTGCTCAGTAACTTTCTTCCCTTCTTACTGTATTTTTCAAGATCTTTACACGAGGAAGACGATTGGTGGAGGGTCTGAGAAAGATGGATCATATTATTTGAATGGTGCTGCTCCGTCTGCTTCAGCTGCCGCTGCTACTATTGGTGGAGAGTCCCCTTTTCGATGGCACTGTAGGCTAGGACATTTGTCTTTGTCTAGATTAAAGATTTTCTTTTTGCAGTTCAAGTCTTTAGATAGGTTAGAGTGTGAGGGTTGCGAGTTGGGTAAGCATCATCGTGCTACTTATCCATCTCGTTCTATGCCCCGTAGTCCGTCCTTATTTTCTTTAGTACATAGCAATGTGTGGGGTCCTTGTCATGCAAGTAATAGACATGGTTTTCGTTATTTTGTCACTTTTGTGGATGACCATTCCCGAACTACATGGTTGTATCTTTTGAAGGACCGGTCTGAATTTTTACATGTATTTCAAAGTTTTTGCAATGAAATACAGACCCCGTTTAATACTTCTATTAAGATTTTTCGGTCTGATAATGCGTCGGAATTTGTACAAACTGGGATATCTTCTTTTTGTGTTGCTAACGGAATGATTCATCAAACTAGTAGTTCCTACAATCCTCAACAAAATGGGGTAGTGGAATGGAAAAATAAGCATTTACTTGAGGTTGCCCGGGCACTCATGCTGCATATGCAAGTGCCCCAACATTTTTGGTATGATGCAGTTCTTACTGCTTGTTTTTTTATTAACCGTATGCCTTCGTCTATCCTTGCCGATAAATTTCCTTTTTCGATTTTCTTCTCTGGTGTTTCGATTTTCAGCCTGTCTCCTCGAGTTTTTGGGTGTGTCTGCTTTGTTCATAACCTTCATCTTCCTGGTGATAAATTGGACCCTCGGTCAACCAAGTACATATTTTTGGGTTATTCTCGGACTCAAAAGGGGTATAGGTATTATGACCCTCTGACTCGAAGGCAATTTGTTAGTGCGAATGTAACCTTCTTTGAAGGTACATCTTATTTTTCTGATCAACCTACCGTTCCTAGTGATCCGTTAGTGGTGTCTTGACCCGTCTCCCATTCCTACTGTTGTCCCCATATCCACTTCTCCACTACAGGTGTATCGGCGCAAGAGGCACATTGAACAAGTCCATACAGATAATACTGGTCCCTCTACATCGCTTCCTGTACCATCCTCAACCTTTGGTGGAGATCCCAGCTTACCTGCTCTTCTTGACATAACAGCTGATCCGGATCCTGATGACTTACCTATTGCTACTCGGAAAGGTAAACGCTCATGTACTCAAAAATCTTTAGTTGGCTATCCCATTGAGCATTTTGTTTCTGTATCTCATCTTCCATCCTGCCATCTTAGTCTTGCTACTTCTTTGTCCACTTATACCCTTCCTCGCACCCACACTGAGGCTCTTGCTATCCCTGCTTGGAAGCAAGCCATGGATGTGGAAATGGATGCCTTATTGCCTAGCCATACGTGGGAGTTGGTGGATTTACCTCCTAGTAAAGACCTGGTAAAGTGTCGGTGGGTGTACACTATTAAGTATCATTCTGATGGGTCTATTGAGCAGCTAAAAGCTCGCCTTGTTGCTAAGGGATACACCTAGACCTATGGTGTTGATTATTTTGAGACTTTCTCTCCTGTGGCTAGGCTGAATTCTGTTCGCCTCATTATTTCTTTGGCTGTAAATTTTGATTGACCTTTGTACCAGTTGGACATTAAAAATGCTTTTCTTTATGGTGACTTACTCGAAGAGATCTATATAGAGCAACCACCCGGGTATGTTGCTCAAGGGGAGAATAGTGAACGTGTGTGTAGACTGCACAAGGCCATTTATTGGCTGAAACATTCTCCCTGAGCGTGGTTCGAGAAGTTTAGTTCCATTGTAACTGGTTTTGGTTTTTCTTAGTGCTTCTCAGACCATTACATATTTGTTCACCGCCAAGGAGAGAAATTGGTTGTTCTTGTTGTTTATTTTGATGACATCATTGTGTCGGGAAATGATGAGAGAGGGATCAAGGAGGTGAAGAATTATTTGCAGCAGCCTTTTCAGACAAAAGATTTGGGCCAGCTTCACTACTTCCTTGGGATTAAGGTTATCAGAAGTAAAAAGGAATCAGCCTGTCCCAAAGAAAGTATGCATTAGATCTCTTGACTGAAACTGGTATGCTTGTTGCAAAACCAGTTGATATTCCTATGGATCCTAATCACAAGTTTGGCTCTGATGATGGTGAGGGTCTTAAGGACTTTCACTCCTACAGAAGCTTAGTTGGAAAGTTGTTATATTTGACTGTCACTAGACCAGACATAACTTATGTTGTTGGGGTCCTCAGCCAGTTCATGCAATCCCCTTGTAAGTCTCATTGGGATGCAGCCATTTGGGTTCTTCGGTACTTGAAGGGAGCCCCTGGGAAGGGGTTGATTGATCGCCCAAATAAACATAGGGAGCTTGTTGCCTACTCATATGCAGATTGGGCAGGTTCAACTAGTGACCGTCCATCTACTACAGGTTATTGTACATTTGTTGGAGGAAACCTGGCTAGGTGGCGAAGCAAGAAACAGATCACTGTTGCCAGATCCAGTGCTGAAGCAGAGTATAGAGCTATGGCCCATACCACTGCGGAGTTGATGTGGATTAGATCTCTCTCCTTCTTGAGATGGAGTTTCCAGTTCCAACCCCTATGAAGATGTTTTGTGACAACCAGGCAGCCATCTATATTGCTAGTTATCCGGTCCTTCATGAGAGGACCAAGCATATAGAGGTGGATTGTCACTTTGTTCGCAGCACCGTCTTGAAGAAATTGGTTGAGAAACCATTTGTCACTTCATCTGATCAAATTGCTAATGTGTTCACCAAATCCTTGTTTGCTCCTGGTTTTCATTCTTGTTGTAACAAGCTAAGCATGGGAGATATATATGCTCCAGCTTGAGGGGGAGTGTTGAAATACGTGTTTATAGGGGCAGATAAGACTTTTTCCTTTATTTATTTTAGTCTTTCATTGTATCGGTTTATGTAGGGGCAGTTCTGTCCAGTATTTTTCTTATTTTGCTATTAATATATCCTTGGCTGACCTGCAATAGAACATTCAATTCTACCGCAGGTCCCTTCCTCCATTGGGGCTTGCGTGGATTCCTTCTCTTCCTCTTCTCTTCTTTCTTCCTCTTCTACCTCTGGTCAGATTAACTATTTTTCTGATATTATAACAATTACAAATAAATAAGAAGAGGGAAAAGAGCCGTTGGAGGGAGAGAAAAGTGGAGTGCTGAGCAATACATGTTCATGGCATCATGCTGACTTCATCATTCTCCCCTACTTGGAAAAACGCGTCCTCAAGTTTGAAATGGTCATCATTTTCCTAAGCGCCAAAGCCGGTAATCCTTCCGCTGCACTTCGTCAAACACTAGAGGTTTACTCCAGTCTACCAAAGCAGCGAAATGATCCTTAACAACCTTCTCCGTTGTCAAGTTCGTTTCTTGAATTTTGGATTGATTCTGGAACCTGCTCACTACAAGAATCAGAATTTTCTCTTGTACCAAGTTGATGCAGCTCAAAATGAAAATGCAAAATAAGATATAAAACAAAGAAGAGTTTTATTGCAAAATTTGCAATCAAGGTCAAGATCAGGATCAAAGCGGACCACTTAACTCAAGCGTTAGAGAAGACCACATAACAGTATAACACTAGGTCTCTTGGGGACTCACTCACCACAAGAGGACCTCAAACTCACATGGGTTCACGGCAGGGGAAGGAAACGAGCCATTCGAAAAGAACCATTGGTATAGAGTCATTGGAAAAGAGAAGTTGGAATAGAGCCGTTGGAAAAGAACCATTGAAATAGAGTTGTTGGAGAGGGGGATAGAAAAGTGGAGTCATGAGCAATAAACGCTCATGACATCATGCTGACTTCATCACCTAGGCAAGGCAATCAACTCTGTCAAATCTGTAACTGCTTGGGGTTGATTATCTCTGCCTGGATACTGGCTCAGGCATGGAAATCGGCTAAATGTGGACCCAGACATAATCAAGGGGCTTGGGACAAAGCTCTGTCCACCTATTAGGCCTCTGGATGTAGAAATTAGTTGTTTTTAGGCCAATCACCATTAACTCTCTCTTTTATTATGCCTTCCATAAGTCTTGTCACATGGCAAATGGTCCTGGGTCACTGGGGTAAGCAAAAGGTGCTCCCTCTTACTTTCATAGTGCACATGTTATGTAGATCACATCCCTTGTAAGAAGAATATTCAGATTTGGGTTAGGTTCAGTTTTTTTCGTCAAGTTGAACCCGCTGTTCAATAAGTTAGGCCCAATTTTAAGTTCCCAATGGGTTATTTGGGTCATGGGCTAAGTATTTTTGAGTATTCTATTGTAACGGACCCATTCTATAAACCCAAATATTAGGGATTTAAGGCCTATACGGGAGAGTGTGGACCTCAACGCAACAGTAAGGTTGCTCCATTGAGACATAGACCCCGTAGTGGTGGCGGGAGTGATGCAAATAAGTTACCAAGAGGGTTTATTTTCTTGGAAATAAGCCTTGAGTTGGGTTATGTATATGTTGGGCCTTTGATCCCATGGGTTTTCAATGTAATAGGTAGCTTTTATGGACCTAAAATATGGGTAATTAGGTTGCATACGGGATTAGTCTTTATACTTAGTTTATTTTCATGTTTTAGTGTATTAAATTGAACCGGTCCAAAACTTGTTTGAAGTTTGAACCGATGGTTCAATTTAAGTGATTTTAATAGTTTTTCTTTCAAGTGTTTAGTTGGGCTGGATTAAGACTCTATTTTGAGTCTATTTTAGTTTCCTAGTCAGTTTAAGTTACACAATAGGTTAAGGATTGGGTTAGGCCTTTCCTTTTTAGTGTAGGAGTCTATTTTTGAGTCTTTTATATAAGGTTGTAAGGGGGGCAAGTATTGAACAGGAATTTTGATATTAATGAAAAGCTTTTACTGCTCTTCTTCTCCATTGAAGATTTTTGTCTTGTGTTTGATCAAGGCTGGTGGGATCGGTGTTTGATCTGATTGACACCTTGCGGTGGGAAGCCCGGGTGGTTCGTTGGTGGGATTGGCGTTTGATCCAATTGACACCTTGAGGTGTGAAGTCCAGGTGATTCTTTTGAAGCTCTCCGTCAAATTCTAGATAAAGATTCAATTTTTATTCAAGTTTCTCAATCAAACAAGCTGCTGCCAAGGGAATTCTGCAACAACAATGAGTTTGATTCATCCCAAATCTAACCTTCTTCTTCTAATCCTCTAAACCACCAAACCTAACATCCCCTCCATCTTTGAACATCATTCCAATAACACAAATTCTGCCAGACCAAACCAGCCATCAAAATACCCCCATATTTGAATCGAATTTCCCTCTCACCCTAAGGAGAACTCGATCCAAAACCTGCCCTAATTTCCCATTCTAAACCCTAGATTCCACCATTATTCCCTTTTCAAAAACCCAAAACACTAACCCTAAACTGCTGCAATTCCATTCCAGCTCACTTCCAACCATTAAACCTTAACAAGACCTTCACTGATAGACTCCCCTACATCAACTTGACCTAACCCTACCATCAAACCTAGGTCCCATCAAACTCTAACCCTAATTTCACAATTTTTACCTATTTTGACCAAGCCAAATTACCCAGTTCATAGCAGATTCTGGTTGATTGGCTCCTAGTTTGACTTTTCAAATCTAGGATTACATTAGGGATCCTCGTGCACTGTGTATGCCCTTTTTTTAAGACCTATACGGGATTAAGTAGTCAGTTTCTATTTTCTTAGTTTCAAATTCTATGTAATGGGATTTGGCAATTGTTCAATTGAATGTTTCTCTTCAGTGGCGATGCTGAGAGTAGCCTTTTGGTGAAGCAAATGCAAAACAAGGTGGTGAATCCTTGGTTTGGGACTGGTGGTGAAGCCTTTCCCACACACTTGGTGAAGCCTATGATCATATCCCCTTCTTCCCTTTTCTTTTCTTCTACTTCTTTATTGTTTTTGCAGAGTTTTCCAGCAAGCTTCCTCATCCAACTGAGACCTATTTTGGGTGAATTCTGATCTCTATTTTGTGTTTCACTGTTATATCTACCTTTACTTTTGTTCCTCACATAATATTCTGCAGGTTTTATCTAAGTTTACTGCCATATGATTTATGTTATGTCTGTTAGTAAACCAGAACTTTGTAATCAGATCAGAGCATGGAGAGAAAGAAGAAGAGAAGAAAGAAAAAGAGAAGAGAAAAGAGATGTCGCAAGTCTCAAGAGAAGAGAGAACCTGCGGAAAGAATTACTTAGTCTGCCGCAGGTCTGCTCCCTTATATAAATATAATAGAATGAAAAAGAATAGGAAAGGACAAGTATGCCCTTAAATAATAAAACCAACTAAGGACAGAAATAAACATAAACCAAAGACTGATTTGCCCCTATGATAACAAATCTCAACACTCCCCCTCAAGCTGGAGCATATAAATCACCCATGCTCAGCTTTTTACAACACGACCGAAACCCAAGAGCAAACAAGGACTTTGTGAACACATCAGCAACCTGATCAGATGAAGAGACAAAAAGAGTCTCAACAAGTTTCTTCAAGACGGCGCTCCGAACAAAGTGACAATCCACCTCTATATGTTTGGTCCTCTCATGAAAGACTGGATTACTAGCAATATAAATGGCTGCCTGGTTGTCACAAAACATCTTCATAGGGGTTGGAACAGGAAACCCCATCTCAAGAAGGAGAGACCTAATCCACATCAACTCGGCAGTATTATGAGCCATCGCCCTATACTCCGCTTCAGCACTGGACCTGGCAATAGTGGTTTGTTTCTTGCTTCGCCACTTAACCAGGTTCCCTCCAACAAAGGTATAATACTCTGTAGTAGACTGACGATCACTAGATGAACCTGCCCAATCTGCATCAGAATAGGCAACAAGCTCCATATGTCTATTTGGACAATAAATCAGTCCCTTCCTAGGGGCTCCCTTCAAGTACCGAAGAACCTGAACTTCTGCATCCCAATGAGACTTACATGGGGATTGCATAAACCGGCTGAGAACCCCAACAGCATAGGATATATCTGGCCTAGTGACTGTCAAATATAGCAACTTTCCAATCAGACTTCGGTAGGCATGTACATCCTCAGGACCGTCACCATCATCAGAGCCAAACTTGTGATTAGAATCCATAGGAATGTCCACCGGCTTTACGGCAAGTATACTAGTTTCGGTCAGGAGATCTAAAACATATTTCCTTTGGGACAGGCTGATTCCCTTTTTACTTTGGATAACCTCAATCCCAAGGAAGTAGTGAAGCTGACCCAAATCTTTGGTTTGAAAGTGCTGCTGTAGGTAACTTTTCACCTCCTTGATCCCACTCTCATCATTTCCTGACACAATTATATCATCAACATAAACCACCAACTTCTCTCCTTGGCGGTGAACAAACACAGAATGGTCTGAGAAGCACTAAGTAAAACCACAATCAGTCATAACATAGAACTAAACTTTTCGAACCATGCTCAGGGGGACTGTTTCAGCCCATAAATAGCCTTGTGTAACCTGCACACACGTCTACTATTCTCCCCCTGAGCAACATACCCCGGAGGTTGCTCCATATAAACCACTTCAAGCAAGTCACCATAAATGAAAGCACTTTTTATGTCCAGCTGGTATAAAGGCCAATCAAAATTCACAGCAAGTGAGATAATAAGACGAACAAAGTTCAGTCTAGCCACAGGAGAGAAGGTCTCAAAGTAGTCAGCACCATAGGTCTGGGTGTACCCCTCAGCAACCAGAAGGGCTTTAAGCTGCTTAACAAACCCATCAGAATGATACTTAATAGTGTACACCCACCGACACTTAACCAGATCTTTACCAGGAGGCAAATCCACCAACTCCCATGCATGTTGAGTCAGCAAGGCATCCATTTCCACATCCATGGCATTCTTCCAAGCAGGGATAGTAAGAGCCTCAATGTGAGTGCAAGGCACAGTATAAGAAGATAAGGCAGTAGCAAGGCTATGAGGACAAGATGGAAGATGGGACAAGGAGACAAACTTCTCAATTGGATAGGCAACTAAAGACTTTTGAGTACATGAACGTTTACCTTTCCGAGTGGCAATTGGTAGGTCATCAAGATCCAGATCAGCTGGAAGGGCAAAAGAAGTAGGTAAGGTTGGATCTCCACCAGAGGTTGAGGAAGGTACAGGAAGCGATGCAGAAGGGCCAGTCGGATCTGAATGGAGCTGCCCAAAGTGCCTCTTGTGCTAGTACACCTGTAGTGGAGTAGACAAAGGAATAATGGCGAGAATAGGAGGAGAGTCAGCCACAGCTAATGGGTCACTAGACACGGTAGGCTGATCCGAAAAATAGGATGTACCTTCAAAGAAGGTGACATCAGCACTGACAAATTGTTTCCTAGTAAGCGGGTCATAACACCTATATCCCTTATGGGTCCTAAAGTAACCCAAGAAGTTACACTTGGTTGACCGAGGGTCCAATTTATCACCATGGAGATGGTGATTATGAACAAAACAAACAGAGAAAGGTAACTTGTCACCAAGACCAAATAAAGGCATTTGGTTAATCAAAAAACAAGCAGTAAGAATTGCATCACACCAAAAATGTTTTGGCACTTGCATGTGCAACATGAGGGCCTGGGCAACTTCAAGTAAGTGCCTATTTTTTCTCTCCGCTACTCCATTTTGTTGAGGAGTATAGGAGCAACTAGTTTGATGAATTATTCCATTAGCAACACAAAAAGAGGATATCTCAGATTGAACAAATTTCAAAGCATTATCAGACCGAAAGACCTTGATAGAAGCATTAAACTGATTTTTTATTTCATTGCAAACATTCGGAAACACAGTAAAAAATTCTGATCTATCCTTTAAAAGGTACAGCCAAGTAGTTCTGGAATAATCATCCACAAAAGTCACAAAATAACGAAAACTATGTCTACTACTTGCCCGACAAGGACCCCATACATTTGAATGCACTAATGAAAATAAAGAAGTACTACGGGACAAAGGACGAGAGGGATAAGTAGCACGATGATGCTTACCCAACTCGCAGCCTCACACTCTAATTTATTCAAAGTCTTAAACGGAGGAAAAACAATCTTTAACCTAGATAAAGATAAATGGTCTAGCCTACAATTCCATCTAAAAGGGGACTCTCCACCAACAGTAGTAGCCGCAGCCGAAGCAGAAGGGGCAGCACCACTCAGATTACATAGCCCATCTCGTTCACACCCTCCACCAATCGTCTTCCTCGTGTGAAGATCCTGAAAAAACACAGTAAGAAGGGAAAAATGTCACAGAACAATTCAGATTCTTGGTAAGTTGACTCACAAAAAGAAGGCTTAAAGGAAATTAGGGAACATGTAAAATGGAGGAAAGGGAAATATTAGAATTAAGACAAACAGTACTATGACCGGTAACGGGTGTGGAAGAACCGTTGGCCACAATACTAGGAGGGGTATGGGAATCAGATGAAATACAACTAAAAATTAATGACTTACCAGTCATATGAGCGGAAGCCCCTGAATCAATGATCCAGGGTGTGGAAGTGGAAAAGAAAGCAGCAGGTGTACCTGTATGAGCCAGTGTGGCAGCGGTAGTGGATGCCCCAGTAGTGGAAGTGGATGACTCTAGACTCTTGATACGATGCATTAGGTGTTGCATCTCATCACGGAGGTTGACAGAAGACTCTCCCACGGTCTAACCAGCCTTAGCATCATTAGGAGTAACAAGATCAGTACCATCTTCTGGAGCTGCATGATTAGCCAAGTTTTGAGCCCATTCAGATTTCCCATGTTTGGACCAACAAGTATCAATAGTGTGATTTGTCTTCCCACAATAAGAGCATAACCGGGCTGCTTTATCACCATGCTGCCCACCAGAATTTCGACCACCAAAACCACATCCTCCCCCTAAACCACAGCTTCTACCATGGCCTCTAGTAGTAGTAGTAGTAAAAGCTGAATTCTCCTTAGGATTGGTTTCAGGCTTGGAACTAGGAGATACGATGCGTTGGAGTCGAGAGAAGGTGTCATTCAATGTGGGGACAGATTCACCAACAAGAAGATGTCCCTTTACGGCTTTGAGGCTAGGATTCAACCCAGCCAGAAATTTAAAGACAAAAAATTCATTTCCTTGGGCCTTCAACTTCTCAATATCGGTGGTAAGTGGCTGGAAAACATTGAGTTCTTCAACCATGCCCTTAAAGGCACTGTAATAATCCTGGAGGGATTTGTCTGACTGATGAAACTGAAATAACTTTTCATAGAGCTCGAAAATCCGGGCCATACTCTTCTCTTGAGAGTATGTTTCCTTGAGGTCATCCCACACCCCCTTAGCCGTGGCGTGGAACATGACATTGGCAGCACTATCTGGCTCCATGCTGTCCCATAACCAAATAAGAATAATAGCATTGTCCATATTCTAGTTGCTATAGTCCTTGGAATCAGGTTCTGGAGGAGGAGAGATAACGTAGCTAAGATGTAAACCCGGACAGCTTGTGCCCACAATAAGTATTTAGAATTCCCCTTCAACTTGATAGAGGTAATCTGAACATTGACATTGTCAGAAGTCTCCGAATCAGCCATAGTAAATATCCTTCACAAATCGATGAGAGCGGGCACCCAGGACAGCAACCGATTGTGAAGTAGAAGATAAGAATTCAGCAGCAACAACCAACACCAACCAACACCAGCTACTGATAGAAGGGAGATGTATACTCTTCAATAAGGGAAGTAGCACCAACCAGCAGCAAGTTCACACCAGAAAAACACCAGCCCAAAAATCGATTCCAAGGTTGTAGAAGAAATCAATCTCAGGTTTCCAGAGAGAAGGCCAAAAACTTTTAATGAGGTAGCAAAGGCAGCCAATCCAGAGTGCAAAGACCACACGAAGGAATAAAGTTGATGAGAAAGAAGGCCAGAATCGTAGAACTCCAAGAAAACAGCTTCCCAGTGAAAGTCGATATTTGTCAGGGTTTTGTCTCTGACATCGATTTCAGTAATCTTCAATAATGGTTGGTGTAAAACTCCAAATAGCCATGTACAGTAGATAAATAGAACAGAAAATCACTCCATTAATTGTTAAAAGGAGTAGATTTAATCCAGAGGTAGAACAGCTATAGGTTGCTGCACACCACAAGAAAAAATCGCAAAAGAGAGATCAGAAGAGAAACTTGGGCAATACTCTAATCTGATTAAAAGAGCTCTGATACCATGTTAGTAAACCAGAACTTTGTAATCAGATCAGAGCATGGAGAGAAAGAAGAAAAGAAGAAAGAAAAAGAGAAGAGAAAAGAGATGTCGCAAGTCTCAAGAGAAGAGAGAACCTGCAGACAGAATTAGTTAGTCTGCCGCAGGTCTGCTCCCTTATATAAATATAATAGAATGAGAAAAAATAGGAAAGGACAAGAATGTCCTTACATAATAAAACCAACTAAGGACAGAAATAAACATAAATCAAAGACTGATTTGCCCCTATGATAACAAATCTCAATAATGTCTATTCTGAGTTGCAGAACTTCAGACATGCAATGGTCCCAAATTTTAGCATGTTATCCCTCTTCCTTCTCTACATTCGATCCTAGTTTGGTGTTCATCCAAGCAACCGATTTTTTTCTGGTTTCTCATAGGTTTGTTACTGTTGGCTTTGTTTCAGCCTAGCTTACCTCATCATTTGGTATCAAAGTTATGGCCAGCAGTAAATTAAGTCCCTCTGAGATGGCCTACACACAAAATGTCCTTAATCAACTTCTTGGGAGTTGAGGCAACTGGATAAACGATTAGCTCAAATTCAGCAAAATTGGGGCATACCAAAATTACCCTCTACTTTACATACTGATCTCAACTTTATACCACCATAGGAAAATAGGAGAGCATCAATCAAAGAATAGGAACCTAAAGTCAAAGCTGAAGTTTGTTAATTATTGTAACACAATATAGGGGGTTTTCCTTTCTATCATGACTTGGTGTCTTGGAGTCCTAGTGAGTTTAGGAGTTGTTTCTAAGTTAGTCTTTTTGAGTTGTAACTAGTTTCTATTTCTGCTTCCTATTACAAATAGGAGTCTGTTGCTATATACTCTTTCCAAAAAAGGATAAAGGCTTTGGGGGGGGGGGGGGACTGCTAGTATCAACTATTTTTCTGTAGTCAAACCCCCCTTCTCTGCCATCTCATCTCTTCTCTTTTGTTTACTGATTTTACCATTCAGACACTGTTACAAAGTTGAAGTGAAATTCCAACACCTGGTGATGACAAGGAAGAGACAATGCTTGATGTTCCTAGTTCCTACTACGGAGGCCTACATTGAAGAAGTTGAAGCAAACAAGGTTAAGACAGTTGACGGTGAGGTCGTGACTAAGGAACTCGACAATACAGTTGAAATGGAGATTGACGAAGCTGTTCTAAAGACTCTTAGGAATGCACCCTTCACAACTGAGATTGATCCGGGGATAGAACATGTTGAGTTCGTGATTCCACCCAAGGTTTTCGAGGACAGGAACCCACGTCCCGAGGACTACATCCCTAAATACCATGAATGGCTGGAATACTTTTATGGACTGGAGCTGGACGTGCACCACATGCAATTGATCTCTGAACTTACCAAAACTCGAAGTCGAGTCTTTTCAAGCCAGGGGAGAGTTGATGCATATCACATACCTTGGAAGAAGAATTTTCGGAGTTGGGTTTGGTACAGTTTTTTGATCAAGTTGAACCCGCAGTTTAATAGTCAGGCCCAAATTTAAGTTCCCAATGGATTATATGGGTCATTGGCTAACTAATTTTGAGCTTTCTATTGTAACGGACCCATTCTATAAATCCAAATATTAGTGATTTAAGGTCTATATGGGATTAAGTACTTAGTTTCTAATTCCATGTAATGAGAATTTAGGCTATTGTTCAATTGAATGTTTCTCTTCAGTGGCAATGTTGAGAGTAGCCTTGTGGTGAAGCAAGTGCAAACCAAGGTGGTGAATCCTTGGTTTGGAACTGGTGGCGAAGCCTTTCCCGCAGTGGTGGTGAAGCCTATAATCATATCCCCTTCTTCCCTTCTTCTTTTTCCCTTTTCTTTTCTTCTTTACTGTTCTGCAGAGTTTTCCAGCAAGCCTTCCTCATCCAACCGATACCTATTTTGGATGACTTCTGATCTCTATTTTGTGTTTCATACTTTCACTGCTATATCTACCTTTGCTTTTGTTCCTCACATAATATTCTTCAGGTTTTATCTAAGTTTACTGGCATACGATTTCTGTTATGTCTATTCTGAGTTGCAGAACTTCAGACATTCAAATCTCTCTAACCAGAGGTTAAAAGGTCCCAAATTTTAGTATGTTATTCCTGTCTTCCTTATCTGCATTTGATCCAAGTTTGGTGTTCATCCAAGCAACCGATTTTTTCTGGTTCACTGCAATTCTGGTTTCTCATAGATTTGGTAGTGTTGGCTTTGTTTCAGCCTAGCTTACCTCATCAGCATGTGGTATCTATCTATTGATGTAGTTTAGATAACAAGAAAACCAGCAGCAAACCAGACCATCAAACTGGACCAAGAATGGACTAATATGTGTACTTTTGAGTGTCCAATTGATTGTATGGGCCATTGGCTTTATATTTTGGGTTTATTATTGTAATGGGCAGATTCTATAAGCTCAAATATTAGGGATTTAAGCCTTATACGGGATTAAGTAGTTAGCTTTAATTTTGTAATGTTGTAGAATAGGTTTCTATTTTGAAGAAGACTTAATTTGTAAAGGATTCACCCTACCATACATAGGGGGTTTCCTATTTTGCTTGTTTCCATGAAGTTATAAATGAAGGGTAGGGGATCAAACCCACTACCATTGATTTGAGAAAAAAGATTAGCCTTGAGCTTATGAGTTCTGTAAGCGATGGAGCATGATTTTGTGGAATTCAAAACTGCTATACTGTGGGATGCAGTAGAGAAACCTTAGTGGGATGCCAAGGTTGGAGTTGATGGGACTCCTTCTCCATTGTTAGGTGAGAGGCCTAACATACTGATGTAGATCGAAGCACAAAGAAGAAAATAGCACAAATAAAATTCAAGAGAAGTTACTGTTCACGAGAACAGTACCACGAGTTACTGTTCACATGAATAGTGATGCAAGCCCACCTTGACAGCTGGCTTAGAGGAGGATTGTTGAGATTCTTTTCACTCTTCTAATTTCTATTTTCAAATTTAGAAAGAATATTTCATTGCAATAGAGTCTTGGATAGTTTCTAATTTCAGATTTAGAAAGTAGGCTTAGCTTTTATTTAGAAGATCCAACTTAGTTTCTATTCTTATGCAATATTTAGTTTCTAAATATTAGTTTCTAATTATGTTAAGTTTCTATTTCTTTTGTTACATGAGGAGCAAGTTATTGCTGCCTATTTATATGTAAGGCTTTTAGAAGCCAAAGGAGACGATTTGAATAGTTGAATGAAAAAATATTGCTTTGAAGCAAAAGATTCTCTTGTCCAGTGGCTGTGACATGAAGGGCTGGGAGAGCCAAAATCCTAGGGCTAATAGGAGCCTGGTTGTGAGAGCCGAATCCTCTATACCCCTTTCTTCTCTTCTTCTTCTTTTCCCTTTTATGTTCTCCATATGTAACAGAAAAATAGCAATAAAAAAAAAAAGCTGAAGTTTTTAATTTGTCCTTTTCATTGTATCGATCCTGCTGCAATCGATCTCACGCTGGTTTCCCTGGTTCGAGGTCGACTTTGCATTACATATCTTTTATCTTCTTTCCCTTCTTCTATTAAAGACCTGGATTTCTACAGCCAATTATTATCAGCCCATTGTGTCACTGTTTTGTTGGCAGTTTACTGCCTGGTTTCGAGTGCTGTTACAACACTGATAACCGTCCCTACTTCTATTTTTACAGCAAGTTACTAATTCTGATTCCCTTAATATTTCAGTACTGCTTGGTTACTAAATCTGTTATGTGCTTCTGAATTGGTTCTCAATTGCCATTCCTTGATTTAGTTACTAACTTCCGGTAAAATCTCAGTTCCTTATTTTGAACCTTTTCCATTACATTCTAATTTCTGGTTCTAGTTTCTATTTTTGGTACTCTATTGCTTTCTACTTTTGTTACTTTTTAAATATCGTTTCTAATTTCAACAACTGCTAAATCTGAGTTACTATTTTGGGAGTTCCTATTTCTGGTAGTTGCTAAATTCTGGTTTCTACTTTGAGTGCCTAAGCTCAGCTATTCTGGATTGATATGAGGTTTTCTAATGCTTAAAGTATTCACTACCATTTAAATGATTGAAAATGACCCCAAACATAACAAAACATTTTTGTATCTTTATGTTTCCGTGTGTCAAAAAATGCAACATGAATATCTGAAGTCAGAAGAATTTACCAGAACCATTTTGGTACCACTTTAACCCCACATCTAAAATTCTACGAATAAATAATAGGTGAATAATTTTTTATAGACAGAAGAACACTAATTTTTTTAATATAAAAAAGCTACATTACAAAACCCAAGACATGAGAATATCTTAAGACTCAGAGAGCAAATAAAACAAACCTGAGGCAGACTCAAAACAATCACACATCTATTGGATGCCATATGAATGGGCAATTCATTTGGGAAGATTCGATATGAGGCCTCCTTATGCTATGAACAAACCTCATCCAAGATATAACAGTGGCTGAATCACCCTCCACTATTAAATTGTGAAAACCATCCTCAAAGCATATTTCAACCGCATTCTCAGATAATAAGACTCTTTCTTATCACCACAATTTTACTTCAGCAGACCGATGGTTAAATATTTAATCCATCAGTCCCAATGCAATAAATAATTCAATAGGAGGAAGTACATTTTTTTTGCTGCTGAGCAGAGGAAATGCTTTTTATTACAATCAAAGAGAATGAATAAATGCACACCATAACATACCCATCTTTTGGCTTGAGCAGATCAAGGGTAAAATTCTTAATGGTTCTGTAAGCTGGGCCTCCCCATGGTGGTGAGAGAAACACCACGTCTCCCTAATGAAATTCAAACAAATAAGATAAGAGAAAAAGTGGGCATTCTTTATGTTTCAAGGCTGCAGCATCATCCATCACATAGGCATAACTTAAAAATATGAACTCTCAAATCATCATTCAGTACAGCACAAATAAAGTTATCGTTTTAATCATCAAAAAATAAATAAAGTCATCATTTTTGCACCAAAAATATTTCAAAAGTACAAGACATAACTAAAAGTATCCTTCAGTTTTATACAATATATAGCTCCATTAACATCAACACTATAGACCATGGCCTATTTATGACACTAATGTAGTTAACCTGATAGCAGGACTTTGCCACAATTCTTTTTGCGGCATACCCAGAACCTATAACCCGTACTTGCAATAGAAGAGAGAGAGAGAGAGAGAGAAAAGAAAGAATGGAAGAAGAGAAGGATGAGGAAGTAGGAGATGAGACTGCAAGAGAGCAGAATTGTTACTCTAGCAGTCCTTGCTACCACTATTATATAATAACCAAAAGAGTTACATCTAAACATGGAAAGTGATTCCTTGTACAGCTAGCTAGAGAAAATAAAATAGAAGTCCAACTCTAACTAGGAAATAGATATCTAGCCTAACAACGAAATAAGACAAAATAAAGCTAAGAGACAATATCCAGCCACGATAGGGACACTCCCTCCATCGTGGTATACATCAAACACCCCACGACATATATCTTTAACACTCCCCCTCAAGCTGGAGTATACATATCAAAGGCTCCAGCTTGAAGAACAGATATTAAAAGCCGCATCAGTCTTGAGCATAAACAGTAGTGGTAGATGCCAGTGAGCACAGAGAGAACTTCATTCAGGTAGCAATATCCACTCAAGCATCAACAGCATCAGTAGATACCTGGGATCAATCGTAAATAAGGAGGGTGACATAGAAGACGATGTCGCCCAGAGGATTAAAGTAGGGTGGATGAAAGGGAGAAGTGTGTCCGGATTTTTGTGTGATCGGCGTATTCCTTTAAAACTTAGAAGGAAATTTTTGAAAAGACTGACATCAGACCAGCTATGATGTATAGTGCAGAATGCTGGACTGTGAAGAAGTGTCATATAAAAAAAACTTGGCATTGCAGCATAGTTGTCAAGGCTTCGCCTAGGCGTCCAGGCGGATTTCTAGGTGCCTAGACAGCTGCCACCTTATTGTAGGGCACCTTGCACTGGTTTAATTGGTATTGAACCAGGTTCTGGCACTTATTTATGCCAAATATCATTTAAGTAAATGTTTTTATTCATTTACTTAAGATATTATTCATAAATAAGCAAATACCCCCTATTTGAATCCAATAAAAATAGTTAAAAAATCAAATTCCAAAAGAATAAAATGTCAACCCCCTTAGTTCAAGAACAAAAACTCGATTTTTGGCAATAGGTGAAATTTTCAACTTTCTAATATTGGGGTTTATCTCAAATCTAAAAATTCATATATCTTAGCATGCTAAAACAATGCTAAAAACCAAAAGTGCGGTAAAATATCCATTTGTTTTGATATTTAAAAAAATATTTTCATTCAAAGCAATTTTGATAGCATTCGTGCACACCAAATAAAGTTTGACCGGAACAGAACTCCTTCAATATAAATCAGATTTAAACAATCTTAGATTTGTTGGAAAGCTGGCTTTATGCTCTACCTAATACGAAAAGTTTCATGTAAAAATAAATCATTTGATCAATCAAATTTCTTAGAGAACAAAAACATTTCTCTAAATCGAGAGCAGGTTAATTACTTATTGATAAAATTATATTATCTAAGAACAGTATAAACCAAATGTGAGACTAGGTATGCCAGAAAATGACCAATTCCAAGAACATATAAACAAAATATATGTTTTGATTGTTTCAAACTTCCAATAGCTTGCATCTTCAATTCTGTTGTCTTCTATTTCTATGTTGATTTTTTATAACTTGATGTGGCTTAATATTGATTTTTGATGACTTGCTGTGCCTTAATGTTGATTTTTGATGACTTGATGTGGCTTAATGTTGATTTTTGATGATATAAGGTACATATTGTAGCATACTAAACAATGCTAGAAAAGAGGGGAAATAAAAATATAACACTTGGTCACCTAAGCGCTTAAGCACCCCTCCACCGCCTTGGGTCACCTTGCCGCCTTGACAACTATGCGTTGCAGAGATGAAGATGTTGAGATGGATGTGTGGGAAAACTAGGAAGGTTAAAGTAAGGAATGACTATATTAGAGTTGGGCTGGGAGTAGCTCCAATCCATGATATACTTAGAAGGAGTCACTTGAGGTGGCATGGCCATGTTCAACAGAGGCCTTCGGATGCCCCGGTCCTAAGGAGCGACCTGATTCAGATTGCGGGAACCAAAAGAGCTAGTGGCAGGCCTAAGATAACCATAGGAAAAGTGATGAAGAAGGCATGGTTAGCTTAGACCTCGCTCCCTCTATGACTTCAAACAGAGCTGATTGGACAGCGAAGATCGATGTGGCCAACCCCTTTTAGTTGGTCTTTGTTGTTGGGACGTTGTTGTTGTATTACATGCCTCTCTCGAGGACAAGAGCGGAATGTGGAGCAGCTATGATGCGGTTTGTAGCTAAGTTAGGTCAATGCCCTAGAGTTTGTGTCTTTGTTGTGATCTCCTCCTTCTACTTCTTATTACTAATTTTTTGTTTCTACTGGGATCCATGTAGCCGACCCCATTTAGTTGGGATAAGGCTGAGTTGTTGTTGAGCAAAAATAAGCGGTAGTGCATATCAACCACAATCCACAATATCATAGCAGCAATAGCAATATCAAAGGCACTTCTCAAAGAAGAACAGTAATAGTAATCTTCTAAAAAATAGATAAAAAATGCAGTATCCAACAGCTACATCATAAGCCCTTCATAATGAAGGCAAATAGTAAGTACTAATCAACTCAAACAAAGACAGATAAAAGTGCAGCTCCAATGGCTACACATAAGCCCTTCTCAAGGAAAGCACTCCAACTAAGTAATTAACAGGGTAACAATGATGTGATTAGCAAAGATCACATAATTGAAGGTCTAATTAGTAATGATCAGATTCACTCATTGAGCCCCAAACAAAGGTCTCAAATAAAAAATTCCACTAATAAATAGGCAATATAGTTTAGTGCGAACCAAGTAGCAACATTAGGTTGTTAGGGATCAGATAGCATCAGGTTGAAGTAAACCAAATAAAAATGTATTGTTGTTGAATACCATCTTCACAGATAAAATTGTTGTTGAGGACACAAACAAATAAATAATAATAATCTTCAACTGATGACTTGAGCAGATAAGAATAACAATCTTCAATCTCCCCCTCACGTTAATGTAGCCTAGGTGAAATAAATCTCACGTAGGATCAGGTTCTGTCTTAGGGCTGGCCAAATGGACAGATTAGGGTTACTAGGGCAGAAGTTAGGGTTAGGAATGGGAGATTGAGTTAGGGTTTATTGGATAATGGTCTGCAGGTTTTTAGGAGTCTATTAGTATAGGATCTAACTAGGTTTAAATAAGAAATAGAAATTCAGAATATTAGGGTTAGGGTTTTGGGTTTTAGGACTAAAGAGGATAAAGGGATCTAGGGTTTCTAGAGGGAATCAGGCCAAGAGCTTCTGGCCGAGTGTCACAGAGGTAGGGAATAGGGCTCGGCTGAAGTATGGGATGATTTGGATGGCTGGTTAGGTCTAGGCAGGTTTAGGGTTGTTGGGGTGTAATGGAGAAGATAGGAAATTAGGGTTTAGTTGTTGAGATGAAGGCTGCAGGTTAGGTCGAGTGGAAGGTCTGCTGTGAGGGATCTGTGGTTAGAAGTTTAATGAAAACTGATGGTCAGATCTATAGTTACGAAGGAATCCTAGTTAAAATAGGAGTTGCAGATTTAATGGGGTTGAGGGTTATGGAAATTGATAGAGGATGTAGGGCTGGGTTAGGGAAGAAGAAGGAACTAATTAATTGCAGAATTCTGTAACAGCTTTACTTGTAATAGAAGAACTTCAATGGCAGCAACTTGAAGAGCTTGATTGAAGAAGAAGAAGAACCTCCCGATCTGCGAGATGCAAGGAGTCGCTGGATTTCTCCAACCCTAGCCCTTGATATAACTCACAAGGGGTCTTGATATGACACACAAGACAGAGAAGCAGCAGTAGTCATGGCGGCAGCAGCAAGAAGAAGCAAAATTTCAAACATAATAGGTGGGGGAGCCTCCCACGATTCTACTATTTATAATAATAAAGGGGGGCCAAAAGGCCTTACAAATAATCAATCTAAAGCAATCCTAATCAGATTAGGAGTAGGGATTCCTAATCTGAATCCTAATTATAAAACATAGACTAGACTTATACTCTAAATAGGAGTATAAGTGTAAACAACTAAAACAAATAAAATAAAATACTAATCCCTCTAAAATCGTGGAGGGGAACTAAGAAGATAAACCATGAAAAAGACTGTCTTAACCCTAGGCTAAAAGAACAAACAAATAAAAAGGCTCCAACGAAAAATCAAAGAACAGCCAAATTAATCATGGTGGATCTGTGGTTAGAAGTTTAATGAAAACTGATGGTCAGATCTGTAGTTACGAAGGAATCCTAGTTATAATAGGAGTTGCAGATTTAATGGGGTTGAGGGTTATGGAAATTGATAGAGGATGTAGGGCTGGGTTAGGGAATAAGAAGGAACTAATTAATTGCAGAATTTAGTAACAGCTTACTTGTAATAGAAGAACTTCAATGGCAGCAACTTGAAGAGCTTGATTGAAGAAGAAGAAGAACCTCCCGATCTGCGAGATGCAAGGAGTCGCTGGATTTCTCCAACCCTAGCCCTTGATATAACTCACAAGGGGTCTTGATATGACACACAAGACAAAGAAGCAAGCAGCACGTCATGGCGGCAAAGAAGAAGAAACAAAATTTCAAACATCATAGGTGGGGAGCCTCCCACGATTCTACTATTTATAATAATAAAGGGGGCCTAAAGGCCTTACAAATAATCAATCTAAAGCAATCCTAATCAGATTAGGAGTTGGGATTCCTAATCTGAATCCTAATTATAAAACATAGAATAGACTTATACTCTAAATAGGAGTATAAGTGTAAACAACTAAAACAAATAAAATAAAATACTAATCCCTCTAAAATTGTGGAGGGGAACTAAGAAGATAAACCATGAAAAAGACTGTTTTAACCGTAGGCTAAAAGAACAAACAAATAAAAAGGCTCCAACGAAAAATCAAAGAACAGCCAAATTAATCATGGTTTCGGCTTCTGCATCAACTCTCCCCGACTTAGAAACATTCATCTTCGATGAATGGGTGAAATCCATGCAACGCTCTGGCAACTTGGGGCTGAGCTTGTTGACTTCATGAATGGGAGTCCACGTACCATGCTTGTGTGAAGAAACTTGTCCACGAACCTTGTGATGAGGAGGAGGAAGTAACATGTGGGCAGCAGCTTCAACACTTCCCTGGCATAATTCTGTTGAAGTTATAACAGTGGGAATATGGTCTTCAAGTCGTGGGGCCTTCTCTTTGAAGAACCAAGGGGGCATCACAAAATCAATGTGTTCAACCTCCATAGGGTCTTCAATATTTATAACCTTCTCATTCAGCCCCACCTCTTCAAGAATAGCAACTTGTTTGATACTGTCTCCCTGTGAAATGTTCCCAATTACATTGTCACAATCAACCACATCATCCATGAGAACTGGAGCAATTGTATGGACACCTTGAGCACCACCATCTAGATCTTCAAGGTGACGGTCTAAGTCTTCATCACTATCAGGGGGTAGTGCATATATGCCATGCTCATCGTGCTCTTCAGAGGTTTCCTCTGCCTTGGCAGTCACATTAACATGTCTATGCTTTTGTGGGCAATCTTTGGCATAGTGCCCAAGTTCATTGCAATGGAAACACTTGTGGGGTTCATTGCTGTCCATGGGAGCTTTACCTTTATAATCAGCACGTGGAGGACGGGAAGAACTACTAGCGGAGTAGCCTGATCGAGTAGGACCAGCAATAGAATTTCCAGCTCGATTGTGACTAGTGGTAGTAGACTTGAATGCTGAAAAAGTTTTGACAGTACCCTCAGTGGAAGAATCAAATCCTCTATTCCCAACCAATAATTCTTCAGCCTTCAATGCCTTCTCAAAACAATCCTTGACGTCCAGAACATCCACAACGCCAATAGCCCTGAGGATGTCAGATCTCAATCCCAACCACAATCGGGACAACATCTGAGTACCACTTTCTATTGTGTCAGTGCGAGAGGAGAGAGAGTCAAACTTTTGTATGTACTCGGATACAGTCATGTTCCCTTGACAAAGGGAGTTGAATTGATCTTGCATCTGAGCGGTGTAGTGTCTTGGTAAGTACTTCTCTTTCAAATCATACTTCATATCCTCCCAGTTGGTAGGTGCTTTACCTTCATGTTCCATGTCCCGCTCTGCCTTGCGCCACCATTCTCGAGCAGAACCAATTAGTTTAGTGCACGCCAGTCTCATCTTTCGGTCTTTAGGCAAATCATACCAGTCAAAGTAGTCATCTAGGGCAGCAAGCCAGTCATAGAATTTTTGTGGATCACCATGCCCATCATACTCTTTCAATTCTAGCTTGACCTTCTGTGTATCGAACCGCCGGTTAGAAGCTTCATCTCCAGTGAAGTAGGACCTCAAATATTCCTCAAAGTTAGGTCTTCGAGGTGCTTCAGTAGTTCTGTCCCTGTCTTCTCTGTAGTCATCTCTGTCATACCTACGTCGATCCCTGTAGTCTCGGTCATGTCTAGACTGATCTCTGTGGTCCCTGTGACGTCTGGGATGACCTCTATGATATTCATCCCTTCCCAGAGTTCCATGTACTTCAGAATGAACTTGGAATCTGTTTTCCTCTACATATAGAGGGTTGCTTACAAGAGGCACAGCTTGCCTTTGTTCTATTGTTGTCATTCGATCACCAAGAGCTTGCTGGTCTGTGGAAATCTTCTGCAGCATAGTCATGATTGCAGCAAGGGAATCGGGTGGGGGTGGTTGTGTGGGGTCCACAGCAGGGTTGCCATGTTCTTCCATGGCCCTGATACCAATTTAATGTAGCCTAGGTGAAATAAATCTCACGTAGGACCAGGTTCTGTCTTAGGGCTGGCCGAATGGACAGATTAGGGTTACTAGGGCAGAAGTTAGGGTTAGGAATGGGAGATTGAGTTAGGGTTTAGGAGTCTATTAGTATAGGATCTAACTAGGTTTAAATAAGAAATAGAAATTCAGAATATTAGGGTTAGGGTTTTGGGTTTTAGGACTAAAGAGGATAAAGGGATCTAGGGTTTCTAGAGGGAATCAGGCCAAGAGCTTCTGGCCGAGTGTCACAGAGGTAGGGAATAGGGTTCGGCTGAAGTATGGGATGATTTGGATGGCTGGTTAGGTCTAGGCAGGTTTAGGGTTGTTGGGGTGTAATGGAGAAGAGAGGAAATTAGGGTTTAGTTGCTGAGATGAAGGCTGCAGGTTAGGTCGAGTGGAAGGTCTGCTGTGAGGGATCTGTGGTTAGAAGTTTAATGAAAACTGATGGTCAGATCTATAGTTACGAAGGAATCCTAGTTAAAATAGGAGTTGCAGATTTAATGGGGTTGAGGGTTATGGAAATTGATAGAGGATGTAGTGCTGGGTTAGGGAATAAGAAGGAACTAATTAATTGCAGAATTCTGTAACAGCTTTACTTGTAATAGAAGAACTTCAATGGCAGCAACTTGAAGAGCTTGATTGAAGAAGAAGAAGAACCTCCCGATCTGCGAGATGCAAGGAGTCGCTGGATTTCTCCAACCCTAGCCCTTGATATAACTCACAAGGGGTCTTGATATGACACACAAGACAGAGAAGCAGCAGCAGTCATGGCGGCAGCAGCAAGAAGAAACAAAATTTCAAACATACTAGGTGGGGGAGCCTCCCACGATTCTACTATTTATAATAATAAAGGGGGGCCAAAAGGCCTTACAAATAATCAATCTAAAGCAATCCTAATCAGATTAGGAGTTGGGATTCCTAATCAGAATCCTAATTATAAAACATAGAATAGACTTATACTCTAAATAGGAGTATAAGTGTAAACAACTAAAACAAATAAAATAAAATACTAATCCCTCTAAAATCGTGGAGGGGAACTAAGAAGATAAAACATGAAAAAGACTGTTTTAATCCTAGGCTAAAAGAACAAACAAATAAAAAAGCTCCAACGAAAAATCAAAGAACAGCCAAATTAATCATGGTGGATCTGTGGTTAGAAGTTTAATGAAAACTGATGATCAGATCTGTAGTTACGAAGGAATCCTAGTTAAAATAGGAGTTGCAGATTTAATGGGGTTGAGGGTTATGGAAATTGATAGAGGATGTAGGGCTGGGTTAGGGAATAAGAAGGAACTAATTAATTACAGAATTCTGTAACAGCTTACTTGTAATGGAAGAACTTCAATGGCAGCAACTTGAAGAGCTTGATTGAAGAAGAAGAAGAACCTCCCGATCTGCGAGATGCAAGGAGTCGCTGGATTTCTCCAACCCTAGCCCTTGATATAACTCACAAGGGGTCTTGATATGACACACAAGACAAAGAAGCAAGCAGAGTCATGGCGGCAAGAAGAAGAAGAAACAAAATTTCAAACATAATAGGTGGGGAGCCTCCCACGATTCTACTATTTATAATAATAAAGGCCAAAAGGCCTTACAAATAATCAATCTAAAGCAATCCTAATCAGATTAGGAGTTGGGATTCCTAATCTGAATCCTAATTATAAAACATAGAATAGACTTATACTCTAAATAGGAGTATAAGTGTAAACAACTAAAACAAATAAAATAAAATACTAATCCCTCAAAAATCGTGGAGGGGAACTAAGAAGATAAACCATGAAAAAGACTGTTTTAAGAGTCTAAAACGCCATGGTCGCCTTCTCGTCGGGTGTTACCCCTACCTTGTAAGTGTGTTTCTTCATCATGTCTGGGATCAGTGAATCGACAGAGGGTGTTTAGAGCCATGGCTCTGTTAAGAATAGGAGTTTAAGGGGTATTCTTGTACATAACCCCATGTGTTTTATGTTTCTTCTGTTATTTGTATAAGGCCAGGGGCCCCTGTGTAATTTATTATTCTTTTCAATATAAGCATGTTTGTCTCTAGTTTGAGACACAACAGATTAACACAAATCGAGATTACTCTTCTCCTCTCCTCTCTTCTTCTCCTTTTCCTTCCTCTCTAAAACTGAACATGGTATCAGAGCTTATTGTTCCTGGAGTTTGAAGAGGTTAGAAGGGAGTTTAGTAGGCTAAGAGTTGGGTTCTCCTCTTGGTTGCTGCTGGTGTTTGTACTCAAACCTAAGGTTCTTCACAGACCTGGTTCTCCCTTGTTTCTAACCCAAATGGAGAGCAATCAGGTGCTTTAGTTTCGTTTGGAGGCCTCATTTCTTCCCATTGTGTTATCTCAAGCCATCTGGAAGCATTCAAGGGACAGGAGTGAATCTCGGCCAGGGCTGTTCTGCCTGTTTTTCCGCCAGCCAGAGTTTGTGATTGGCCATTGCTCTTCAATAGAGCTTTGTTTGGCAGTTTTTTTGGTAAGGAAGGTTATTTCTTTTCACTTCGCTGCTGTTTGATGCTTGTGTGAAGTTCTACAAGTCATTTCAAGTGTTTTTGGCCTAGTTTTCCTCTGTTTTTTTCTGTTGCTTCTTGGGAACCAACTGTTCTTGCTTGAGGTGTTGTTGGTTGTTTCTCCCAAGTGTTTTTTCTGTTTGCTTTGAAGCCACCATGGGTGAAAAGACTGTTGAGACATCTGAACTCCCCACTGGTGCAGCAGCCTTGCCTATTACCCCTTCATATGAGAATCCAAATGTTCAGCTTCCCATTGTCAAGCTTAACAATAATAATTACTTGGATTGGTCACGGTCAATGAAACTCATTCTTCGGAGTAGGGGGAAGTTGGGATATATATCTGGGAGCTTTAAAGCCCCTTCCTCTGCTGATCCAGGTTACTCCAAATGGGAAACTGAGAACTCCCTTGTGATGACTTGGCTCATTTTTTCAATGAAGCCGGAGATTGGACGAAGGTTTATGAGCAAGGAGACAGCCAAAGATATTAAGGATAGTGTTGCTCGTATTTTTGATAGAGTGGGGGACTCTACAAAGGTTTATCAACTTCTCCAACAGATTGTTAGCCTGCGCCAGGGTGACAAAAGTATCTCTGAGTACTATAGCCTTGTTGTGGGACTTTGGGAGGAGTATAATCACTACAGAGATCTCCAGCTGTGTCCTGTTGATGAGTCTAAAGTGCATCAGTTGTTTGAGAAGGAGAGGGTCCTGTTCCTTCTTGGTGGTCTTAACTCTGAGTTCGAACCCATAAGGGTACAGATACTTGGTCAACCAAGTCTTCCCTCCCTGGAGGAGGTGTGTGGTTATTTACAGAGTGAGGAGACCCGTAGAAGTGCTATGGAGACCACTCCTACTGTTGAGCGTTCTGCTCTTGTTTCATCCACTCCACAGGACCGTCCTCCCTTCACTAAGGGGGCTGGTAAAGGCCAATTCTCCTGTGACTATTGTGGCAAGTCTGGGCATAAGAAGGAGTTTTGTTGGGATCTTCATGGGAAACCATCCTCTACTACATCTGGAGGACAGAAAGGACCGAAGAAGAATGGGCCTAAAGCCCATGTTGGGGTTCATGAGTCTGATTCATCCTCCCTCTCCAAAGAAGACATAGCAGCTTTTCGTCGGATTGTAGCACACTTGGATGGATCCTCCTCTACTGCTGCCACTACTTCCACTGCTCTACAGGCCTCTACCTCTTCTGCCCCCACTCCCTGGGTCATTGACTCGGGGTCCACAGATCACATGACTGGTAGGTCTCAGCTTTTTAATTCCTACTCTGTTTGTTCAGGAAAAGATAAGGTAAAAATTGTTGATGGTTCCCTTTCTTCCATCTCGGGTAAGGGAGATGTCCAAGTCACTCCACTTATCCCTTTGAAGTCTATCTTTCATTTTCCCCACTTTGCTACTAATCTTCTTTCTGTTAGCCAATTGACTAAATCTTTGAACTACTTTGTCACCTTTTTTCCTACCCATTGTCTGTTTCAGGATTTGGTGACGAAGAGGGTGATTGGCAATGGACGTGAGGCTGATGGATTATATGTTCTGGACACTTGTGCTTCCCCTGTGATGACAACTCAATCTTATGTGTGTGGGCAACATGGCGGACATGCATAGGAGGCTATTTTGCTTTGGCATCAGCGTTTGGGACATCCTTCTTTTTCTGTTATGCGAAAATGTTGCCACATTTATTTACCTCTTTTCCTGTCAATCATGTTTTTCATTGTGAACCTTGTCTTTTTACAAAAAGTTGTAAGACAGTTTATCCATCTTCTAGTAATAGATCTAATTCACCTTTTCACATTGTTCATACTGATGTTTGGGGTCCTTCCCCTGTTACTTCTTTACGTGGCTTCCGCTACTTTGTCTACTTTATTGATGACTTCTCTCGAGTTACTTGGGTTTATCTCTTGAAACAAAAGAGTGATGTCTATGCTGCGTTTCAAAACTTTTATGAGTTGGTGTATACTCAGTTTCAAACTCGTATTCAGATTGTCCGTTCTGATAAAGGTGGAGAGTATATGTATGGTTGTTTGGAGTCCTTTTTATCTGATCATGGTATTATCCACCAGGTGGCTTGTGTTGATACCCCTCAACAAAATGGGGTGGCTGAAACAAAAAACCGCCACCGGCTGGAAGTAGCCCGGTCTCTTTGGTTTACAATGCATGTTCCAAAAACCTTTTGGTCCGACGCCTTACTCACTGCGGTCTTTCTTATCAATCATATGCCCTCCAATGTCTTGAACTTCAGGGTACCTCTTGGGATCTTACCCTCACTTTCTTCTTCTTTCTCCCTTCCCCCACGGGTCTTTGGTTGCATATGCTATGTCCATATTAGCAAATCTGCCCGCACTAAATTGGATCCTAAGTCCTTGAAGTGCCTCTTTCTTGGGTATTCCTCTACCTCTAAAGGATACACCTGTTATCACCCTCCTACCCGTCGGTGGCTTATCTCCAAAGATGTTTCTTTTTTTGAAAACATTCCCTTTTTTCAGTCACCTCTTCAGGGGGAGTGTCATGGTAGTAAGGTTGAAGAGGCTCCTGAGTTTGTATCCTTTCCTTCCTCCTCTCTCGTTCCTATTTCCCCATTTCAGATTGACAAGGGAAAGAAAAGTTTTGAGGATACTATTGTTGTGGATACTGTTGTTGAGGGGGAGTCTCCGAGTGCACAGGTGAACAGAGAACAGGGGGAACTACTTGTGTATACAAAGGACAATAGAAATCCTCCATCATGGCTTCCTATAAAGAAGACCTGCCAAAATCCTCCTTCATCTTCTCATCCTGAGCCTCCATCCATTGAGACAGGTATACCTTCCTCTACCCCTCCATCCTCAAACTTAGATCTTCCTATTGCTCACCGCAAAGGAACTCGAGCTTGTACTAATCCCATTGCCAAGTTTGTCTCCTATGATTCTATCTCCCCTACAGGTGTTGCCTTCACAGTGGCTATCTCCTCCACCTCTATTCCTAAGAGTGTAGTAGAGGCCATGGCTGATCCAAAATGGAGAGAAGCAATGACTACCGAGATGGTGGCCCTTGAGAAGAACCACACTTGGGATCTTGTTGAACTCCCAAAGGGGAGAGTTCCGGTTGGATGCAGATGGGTATTCACAGTCAAGTTCAAGTCTGATGGTACTGTAGAGAGATATAAGGCAAGGCTGGTTGCTAAGGGCTATACCCAGGTGTATGGCATTGATTATCAGGAAACCTTTGCTCCAATGGCCAAGCATAACTCCATTCGGGTACTCCTCTCAATGGCTGCAAATCTTGATTGGCCATTATACCAGCTTGATGTAAAGAATGCTTTCTTACATGGTGACTTAGAAGAAGAAGTCTACATGCATTCTCCTCCTGGGTTCAAACATCCTAGTGGCAATGGAAAAGTATGTCATCTTAGGAAGGCTCTTTATGGCCTTAAACAATCTCTTAAGGCTTGGTTTGAGAGGTTTAGACAAGCTATCCTACAGAATGGATACACCCAAAGTCAAGGCGATCACACTTTGTTTATAAAAAGGAAGGGCAGCACTATCACAGCTCTTATTGTATATGTTGATGACATTGTGGTCACGGGAAACAGCGAGGCTGAAATCTCAAAGCTTAAACTTTACTTGGCTCGGCAATTTGAGATCAAGGATCTTGGTCCATTGAAGTATTTTCTGGGGATTGAAGTTTCAAGATCCAAGCAAGGGATCAATGTTTGTCAGAGAAAGTTTGTCCTTGATCTACTTACAGAGACATGGTACTTAGGGTGTAAGCCAGCCTCCTCCCCTATTGATCAGAATCACAAACTAGGAGAAGATTGTGGTGAATCTCTTGTAGATGCTGAAAAACATCAGAGATTAGAAGGCAAGCTAATCTATCTTTCCCTTACCCGACCTGACATAGCCTATGCTGACAGCGTGGTAAGTCAGTTTATACATGCACCAAAAATGGGACATCTTGATGCAATTTATAGAATCCTCAAATATTTAAAGTCATGCCCTGGAAAAGGTCTTCTCTTTTCTAGGAATGGTCACTTGAGGACTGAAGCATACACTGATGCTAATTGGGCTGGATCTATTTCTGATCGAAGATCCACTTCAGGATACTGTACTTTTGTTGGTGGAAATTTGGTTACTTGGCGAAATAAGAAGCAACCTGTGGTGGCTAGATCAAGCGCTGAGGCAGAATTTAGAGCCATGGCTCATGGAGTGTGTGAAATCTTGTGGCTGAAGAGACTTGTTCAAGAATTGGGATTTGAGACTGTTAAACCTATGAGTTTATATTGTGACAACAAGGCAGCCATAAGTATTGCCCACAACCCAGTGCAATATGACAGGACTAAGCATGTTGAGGTTGATAGACATTTTATTAAGGAAAAGATTGAGTCAAAGACCATCTGCACCCCTTTTGTGAAGACAAATGAACAAGTGGTCGACATCTTCACCAAAGGACTTAGCACTCATCATTTTGACTGTTTATTGAACAAGTTGGGTATGTATGACATATACCACCCAGCTTGAGGGGGAGTGTTAAGAATAGGAGTTTAAGGGGTATTCTTGTACATAATCCCATGTGTTTTATGTTTCTTCTGTTATTTGTATAAGGCCAGGGGCCCCTGTGTAATTTATTATTCTTTAAGCATGTTTGTCTCTAGTTTGAGACACAACAGATTAACACAAATCGAGATTACTCTTCTCCTCTCCTCTCTTCTTCTCCGTTTCCTTCCTCTCTAAAACTGAACAGGCTCATGGAGTATGTGAACTTCTATGGTTGAGAAGGCTAGTCCAAGAGTTGGGGTTTGATACCGAGGCACCCATACATCTCTATTGTGATAACAAGGCTACATTAGCATAGCTCATAATCCTGTGCACCATGACAGGACGAAACACATAGAGGTGGATAGAAATTTCATCAAGGGGAAGATTGACTCTGGCTACATATGCACCCATTTTGTAAGGACTGGTGATCAGTGGACAGTTATCTTCACAAAGGGGCTCATTCATCATCACTTTAGTACCCTGTTGTGCAAGCGGGGAATGTATAACATTTATTCTCCAGCTTTAGGGGGAGTGTTAGAGTTATGTATTAAAGGTACTTTGGGAACTAGTTTATTTACGTATTGTCTTAATTAATTGTATGTCTTTTTTTTACTTTTCACCTCCCTGGGGATTTGTATGTAATTCCATATATTATATTAGTGAAGTAATATAGGTTTGGTAGAGTCGTAGAGATCATTTCTCTAACACACAACATTCCATTATCATCTCCCTTCATCTTCTCTTCTCCTTCTTCTTCAACCTTCTACTCTCATCTCTCTCATTGTTCTCTTACAATCTCTAACTTCCAACTTGCATGATTTTCAAGACACAGATGGTAGTTTTTCTTGCTTTGTTTTTCAAGTGTTCCAAAGTTATCAACTGGTGGATTCATTTTGAAGGCCAAAGTGGGAGGGTAGAAAATTGACAATGTCATACCTACATGAAGCCAATCCAAATTTTAAGTCTTTTAAAGGTAAACCTTGACAATTGCTCATCAAGACACCTAATTTGAAGAAAATAGATAGCATAGTTGTCATAGAGTCAAGAATCTAGGCGGTGGCCAGGCGCCTAGGCAACTAAGGCGTGCAGCATATTCCAAATGGGCTTCAGATGTAAAATCTGATCATTTTTAAGATGTAAATTTGAGGGGGGTTTATATGCAAACCTGAAATTCTTATTTCTTTTACTTGTGAATATGAGGGGTAATGTATGAAAATAAAAAAATATCTTCATTAAAGCTATAATTTAACAAATGAAACCCATTTGATCTTCTTCCCCTTTAATGTTGACAGCGGAAGAGGTGGTAGGTGCAGCTGTTAGAGTTATTAAACTTTATGTCCTAGGGGTACTTTAGGAACTGGACCTTATCTAGTTCCCTTATTATGTAATTTCTTCTTTTTCTTCTTTTTACCTTTTACCTCCCTAGGGAGGTTGGATGTAATATGTTAAGAGTTGTTATTTGGGTAATATAGGTGTGGAAAGAATAATCTCTAACACAACAATTACAACCGAAATAGTTTCTTCTTTCTCCTTGTCTCCTTCTTCCTCTCCTCTCTTCCTCTTCCTCCTCCAACTTCTTCTCCTCTTCTTACCTACTTTCCTAACCTAAAATCTAACTTGGTATCAGAGCTTTAGGTTTGAGAGTTGCATCAATCCTCTTGCTTCTATTCTTTTCCCTCTCTTTGGAACCCTAGCACACAAGGGATTCCAAGGAAGGGGCTCTCATGTAAACAACTTGCTGGAATAGCATGAGATAGGTTATATACATCCTATTTAAGAGATGGAAGATATCTTTTGAGCTTTCTTGAAGCTCTAGTGAAAGTTTTGAAGCTCATCTAGCTGCAGCCAGATTTCCACCAGTTGCAGGTTGCAGTCCCAGTTTCATCTCCATTTCGGCATGGGTTTAGTTGTTGGAGCAGCTCACTACGACCGTACAAGGGTCCTACTTCAGCCTCTAGTGTTCTCTATTGATGGATGAGGCTCTTCTTTGAGCATAACTCAGTGTCGTGGTGTCTCTTTTCTGCCCACGTAAACCCGATAATGCTGCCCTTCTCTTGTTCTTGCATTTGGGGTACATTGGGCCTCTTTTTGACTGAGGGGTGAGTATGAATACCTGTATTTGACATCTTGGAGCTTGTGTAAGCTGTTTTTACTCCTTGGAGGAAGCTTTGTCTAGCTGGTACTTGTTTTCTTCCTTGCTGCAATTTCTGTTTTTGTGTTGGAATCCTCTATTTGGGTTGAGTGTGTACTCCCCACTTGCTGTTGGAAATCTGATTTATGGTTAAGTATTGTTTCCCATACAATATGGTTGATTCGGGTACATCTGGACTTGGTCCGGTTGATTCACAGCCCACTCTAGCTGCCCCTCAGTTGGTTTATAAGAGCACACATACACAGATTTCCTTTGTGAAGCTTGATGGCACTAACTACTTGGACTGGTCACACTCTGTGAAGCTTTCCCTTAGGAGCAAAGGGAAACTTGGGTACATTACTGGTACTATTAAAGCTCCAGAGCCTGGTTCACCTACCTATGACAAATGGGAGACCGAAAACTCTACAGTCATGACATGGTTAATTTTCTCCATGACATCCAAGATTGGGAGAAGGTTTATAAGAAAAGACACTGCCAAAGCAATCTGGGACAGTGTCTCCCAAACTTTTGATACAATGGGTGACTCTGCCAAGGTCTATCAGCTTCAACAAAAAATTAACTCAATGAGGCAGGGTGACAGGACCATTTCTGCATACTACAATGCTTTTCTTGGTCTTTTGGAGGAGTGCGACCACTACAGGGATCTTCACTTGACCAACCCAGAGGAGCGTGTATCAAACTCTTGAAAAGGAGCGTGTCTTCACTTTACTTGGTGGTCTGAACCCTGACTATGAGCCAATCAGGCTCCAGATTTTAGGTCGGTCTCCCCTTCCATCTCTTAGTGAGGTCTGTAGTTACTTACAGAGTGAGGAGACTCGGCATGTTGCTATGGAACCAACACCAGCATCATCTCTTGAGAGGTCAGCTCTCAATTCTAGTTCTTTCCGAGACACCCGTGGAGGTGGTAGAGGCCAAGGGCCTAACCGTGAGGAAGACAAAGCAGTGGAGAGAGTTGGTGCCAGTGGAGTTGGGAGAGACAGGTTTAAATGTGATCATTGTGGGAGAACTGGACACACCAAGGATAGGTGTTGGTCTCTTCATGGTCGTCCTCCTGGCACACGAGGTCATGGTAGCCGTAGAGGGGGAGCTAGAGCACACTTTGTGATGACTGAGGCAGATGCTACACAGGATGACTCCACTTTGGCAGATGTAGTGTTTCGCAGGGTTATGTCACAGCTGAGTACATCTCCTGCACCCACCGTGGCCAGCTCTTCTTCATCCTCAGCTTTGCAGGTCTCCACCGCCGCTTCCACTACAACCCAGTCTTGGGTCATTGACTCTGGTGCCACTGACCACATGACTGGTGCGTCCCATTATTATGATTCCTATACCATTTGCTCTGGTAAGGATAAGGTTAGTGTAGCTGATGGCTCCCTTTCCTCCATATCTGGTAAGGGTAGTATTCTTGTTACATCATCTATTTCCCTTACTTCCATTCTTCATGTCCCTAACCTTACACTTAATCTTTTATCTGTGAGTCACGTGACTAAATCTCTGAACTGTTGTGTAAAATTTTTTCCTTCTCACTATCTTTTTCAAGATTTGGTGACGAAGAGGATTATTGGTAGTGGACGTGAGCAGCAATGCCTTTACCTTTTTTACCCTTTTTTGCCCACAGCTCAGTCCTATATGTGTGGACGTAATGATAGTAGTTCTGTGGAGTCTATTATGTTATGGCATCGTCGTCTTGGCCATCCATCTTTTGTTGTAATGAGGAAACAGTTGCCTCACTTATTTTCTTCTATTACTTCTTCTCATGTTTTTCACTTTTTCAATGTGAACCATGTATGTTTGCCAAACACTATTGTTCTTCTCATCCATATCATGGTAATAGAATTGTTGCTCCTTTCCATATTGTGCATACTGATGTTTGGGGACCTTCCCCAACTATCTCTTTATTTGGATATTGTTACTTTGTGTCATTTGTTGATGATTTTTCTCGCGCTACTTGGACTGTTCTTATGAAACATAAAAGTGATGTTTGTGATGCATTTCAGAATTTTTATCAGATGATTCTTACTCAGTTTGATACTCGTATCAAAATTGTTCAGTCTGATAAAGGAGGAGAATACATGTTTGGTGGCCTCCAAGCCTTCTTCACTAATAATGGCATTATCCATCAGCTCGCGTGTGTTGACACACCCCAACAAAATGGGCTTGCTGAGAGGAAAAATCATCATTTATTAAAGGTCACCCGTAGTCTCTTGTTTGGCATGCATGTTCCCAAGACCTTCTGGTCTGAAGCTCTTCTCACTGCTTCCTTTCTCCTTAATCGCATGCCTACCAAACTTCTTGATTTCAAATCTCCCTTAGAAATCTTATCTCCACAGGTTTCTACTTTCTCTCTTCCTCCTAAAGTCTTTGGTTGTGTTTGTTACGTGCATGTTAACAAATCACATCGTACTAAACTTGATCCCAAAGCTCTGAAGTGTCTCTTTCTTGGGTACTCTTCTACTACCAAAGGTTACAAGTCCTATCACCCATCTTCTCGCAGGTACTTCACCTTCAAAGATGTGACTTTCCTTGAGTCTGTCCCTTTCTTTGCACCATCTCAGCATCCTCTTCAAGAGGAGAATTGTGGAAGTGAATAGGCTGCTGATTTCCTTCATTATCCTCTACCTATCTCTCCCTTTATGCTTGACATTGGAAAGCACAGGGCTGTGGATGTGAATACAGATTTGGTTGTTGACAGTGGTCCTGGTCTGGTAAGGAGAAGGATTACCACATTAAATACATGAAAGGTGAAAACTAACATAATGAAGGAAAGAAGACCTACCAAGAGTCCTCTTTGGATCCAGATCCACATCCTGAGATTCATTCTCCTCAATCAAGTGATATCCCTTCTCCTCCATCTGATTTAAACCTTCCTATTGCTGTTAAAAAGGGGAAAAAAGCTTATACTAATCCTATAGCCCAGTTTATCTCCTATGATGCTCTTTCTCCTACAGGTCTTGCCTTTATTGCTGCTCTCTCTATAGCTTCTATTCCCATGAATGTTACTGATGCTATGTCTGACCCAAAGTGGAGACAAGCTATGTCTAAGGAGATGGTGGCTCTAGAAAAGAATGGTACTTGGCATTTGATGGATCTTCCCAAGGGACGTGTCCCAGTTGCATGCAGATGGGTCTATACAATCAAGTATAAATCTGATGGTACTGTTGAGAGATACAAAGCAAGGTTGGTAGCCAAGGGGTACAGTCAAGTCTATGGGATTGACTATCAGGAGACATTTGCACCTGTGGCTAAGCACAACTCTATAAGAGTTCTTTTATCTTTGACTGCCAATAAAGATTGGCCATTATATCAGTTAGATGTAAAGAGTGCCTTTCTCCATGGTGCCTTAGAAGAGGAAGTGTACATGCAACCCCCACCAGGCTTCAAAATAGCTTTAGCTGAAGGGAAGGTGTGTCTCCTCAAGAAGGCACTATAAGGACTCAAACAGTCACCAAAGGCATGGTTTGAGCGCTTCCGACAGGCTATTCTGAGGAATGGATATTCCCAAAGTCAAGCTAACCACACTCTCTTTACCAAGCGAGGCAATGGTACCATCACAGCCCTCATTGTCTATGTTGATGATTTTGTAGTCACTGGAGATGATATGGCTGAAATAAATAAACTGAAAAACTACTTGGTTGAACAGTTTGAAATCAAAGATCTGGGTCCCTTGAAGTATTTCTTAGGTATTAAAGTATCAAGGACCAAGAGAGGAATCAACATATGTCAACGAAATCTTGTGCTTGATTTGCTGACAGAAACAGGGATATTAGGTTGCAAACCGGCAAATTCTCCTATTGAGCAAAATCACAAACTAGGAGAAGATTGTGGTCCTTCTCTTGTTGATGCGGGAAAGTACCAGAGGCTAGTTGGGAAGCTTATTTACTTTTCTATAACACGCCCATATATTTCCTATGCAGTGGGAGTAGTAAGCCAATTTGTTCATGCCCCCAAGAGTGGCCATTTAGATGTTGTGTATCGTATTCTTAGATATTTGAAGTCATACCCAGGGAAAGAACTGTTGTATGCCAGG